>NW_007730482.1:155078-155403 GCF_000696425.1 Galeopterus variegatus | reverse complement strand
AAGAAAACTACAGGCTGATATCCTTGATGAATATAGATGCAAAAATCCTCACTAAAATACTAGCAAACAGAAAACAGCAACACATACGTAAAATTATTCACTACGATCAAGTGGGATTCGTCCCAGGGATGCAAGGTTGGTTCAACATATGGAAATCAATAAATGTGATACACCATATTAATAAAATCAAAAACAAGGACCATATGATCATTTCTATAGATGCTGAAAAAGGATTTGATAAAATTCAACACTCATTCTTGACAAAGACCCTCTGTAAGTTAGGTATAGATGGAAAGTATCTCAACATAATTAAAGCCATATATGA
>NW_007730482.1:130364-154330 GCF_000696425.1 Galeopterus variegatus | reverse complement strand
AAAAAAAAAAAAAAAAAAAATTCCAAAGACATTTTTCTCAGAAATGGACAGAACTATCCAGACATTTATATGGAATAACAAAAGACCACACATAGCCAAAGCAACGCTCAGCCAAAAAATTAAAACTGGAGGCATAACACTACCTGACTTTAAACAATACTACAGAGCTATAATAACCAAAACGGTATGGTACTGGTATAGAAACAGACACACTGATCAATGGAATAGAATAGACAATCCAGAAATCAACCCACACACCTACAGCCATCTGATCTTTGACAAAGGCACCAAGCCTATACACTGGGGAAGAGACTGCCTCTTTAGCAAATGGTGCTGGGAGAACTGGATATCTATATGCAGGAGAATGAAACTAGACACATACCTTTCATCATACACTATAGTCAACTCAAAATGGATTAAAGAATTAAATATACACCCTGAAACAATAAAACTTCTTAAAGAAAACATAGGAGAAACACTTCAGGAGGTAGGACTGAACACACACTTCTTGAATATGACCCCAGTAGCATGGGCAACCAAAGAAAAAATAAACAAATGGGATTATATCAAACTATTGAGCTTCTGCACAACAAAAGAAACAATTAACAGAGTTAAAAGACAACGAATGGATGGGAGAAAATATTTGCTAAATATACATCTGACAAAGGATTAATATCCAGAATACACAAGGAACTCAAACAACTTTACGAGAAAAAAACAAGCAACCCAATTAAAAAAATGGGCAAAAGAGCTAAGTAGGCATATCTCTCTCTAAGGAAGATATACAAATGGCCAACAGACATATGAAAAAATGCTCAACATCACTCAGCATTCGGGAAATGCAAATCCAAACTAACTGAGATACCATCTCACCCCAGTCATGATGGCTAAAATCCAAAAGACCCTGAACGATAAATGCTGGTGAGGTTGCAGAGAAAAAGGAACTCTCATACATTGTTGGTGAGACTGCAAAATGGTGCAGCCTCTATGGAAAATGGTATGGAGGTTCCTCAAACAATTGCAGATAGATCTACCATATGATCCAGCTATCCCACTGCTAGGAATATACCCAGAAGAATGGAAATCATCAAGTTGAAGGTATACCTGTTCCCCAATGTTCATCGCAGCACTCTTTACAATAGCCAAGAGTTGGAACCAGCCCGAATGTCCATCATCGGATGAGTGGATACGGAAAATGTTGTATATCTACACAACGGAAAACTACTCAGCTATAAAAAAGAATGAAATACTGCCATTTGCAACATCATGGATGGACCTTGAGAAAAATATATTAAGTGAAACAAGTCAGGCACAGAAAGAGAAATACCACATGTTCTCACTTATTTGTGGGAGCTAAAAATAAATAAATAAATTCACACACACACAGAAAAAAAACCAGTGGGTGGGGGAAGAAGACATAACAACTACAATTCCTTTAAGTTGTTATGACAAGCCAACAGAAAGGACATTGTTGGGTGGGATGGGGGAGAGGGAGGTGGGAGGGACGTTTCAGTGATGGGCCACAACAATCAACCACGTTGTATATCTATAAAATAAAATTTTAAAACAAAGATAGATAGATAGATAGATAGATAGATAGATAGATAGATAGATAGATAGATAGATAGATAGATAGATAGATAGATAGATAGATAGATAGATAGATAGATAGATAGATAGATAGATAGATAGATAGATAGATAGATAGATAGATAGATAGATAGATAGATAGATAGATAGATAGATAGATAGATAGATAGATAGATAGATAGATAGATAGATAGATAGATAGATAGATAGATAGATAGATAGATAGATAGATAGATAGATAGATGAATGCATGAATGAATGTAGGGAGTGAAGGCTGGCTTAGGCAGGAAGGTGGATCAAGAATACCTAATGAGAGGAGATTGGGAGAAAGTCTTATTACTTGTCTTGAACTTGTGTTCTTCGAAGATGACTTCATTCATTGCAGGTTTTCTTAGCTTTGCATAAATTTTAGCTGCTTTTCACCGGGTAATCATGAAACTATAAATGCTCTGGGACTATCACATCAGAGATAGAAAATGCTGGGCATCAGGTTGCTGCAGGCCTGAGGGTTATGCAAGGCATCCTCAGCTGTTCTTTCCTGACCCAGTATATGAAAAAGCTTCAATCTCAGTTTAGGTATGATAGATGGATCTGTTAAGGATGAGAGTACAGGGCACATGGTCCCCAAGCACTTTTTCTCAATTTCTAGAAAACTAACACATGTGTCAATATATAAGAACTGATATACACACATAAGGACTGATGTTTTCCCAGGCCACGTGTGCTAACACAACCATTGTTTTTTTATAGTCCAGTTCTTTAGTAAGTTGCAACCTGTAAGTTAGTGGTTCGTACCCCTCTTCATTTATTCATGTATTTATTAATTCATTAGTCAATGAACAACAGTGAACAAGAAAGCGCCTGAGTTGATATAGTATAATGTTTTAATAGGAAAGGCAAGACTGAGCAAAACAATTTTCTGTGGAATAAGTGTTTTGAGAAGAGAACAGCAGGGTGTAATAAGTAAAAAGGGGAAGGATGAGCTGAAGCAAGGAGAAATAATGCTGACTTGGTCCAGCCAGTGCGATAGGAAAAAGGAGGATTCCAGAAATATTTAGGAAGTAGATGAAGCAGGACTTTGTGAGAGGCAGCAAGTGACATGAAGAAGAGATAACTCCTGGAAGACTTTCAGGTTTCTGGAGTGAACATCTGCAGCAACAGTGCCATTTACTAAAATGGGAGTCCTTAAGGAGGTTTTTGAGAGTGAGGATCATTTAAGTTTGGGGTTCCTCTAGGATGTCCAAGTGGGGTTGTCAAGTTGATAGCAGGATATACAGGTCTGGGTTTCAGTAGAGCTCTGGACTGGAGATAGAGTTTGGAGATTAGTCATCTGTGAGTAGCAATCTCATTGAAGCCCTGAGACTGGAGGTCATCCAAGGAGAATAGAAAGAATGTAAAGAGAAAACTGAAGACGGAGCTCTTTTGACTTCCCTTCCTTCTCATTAAAGACTGCATGGAATGTATTGCATGAAGGAGGGATATATTTTTGCATGGGTTTGGCCTTGTTCAGTAGAAATATAATGTAGGCCACATATGTAATTTTAACTTTTCTAGTAGCCACATTTTTCAAAACGTAAAAAGAAACAGGCAGGGGCCGGCCCGGTGGCGCACTGCTACAGTGTGCCGCTTGGAGGCGTGGCGGCGCTCCTGCCGAGGGTTTGGATCCCACATACAGACCAGTTCCCGCTCACTGGCTGAGCGAGGTGCGGGCGCAACACTGAGGGTTGCGATCCCGTTGCCGGTCCCGGTCCGGTACGGGCGCGACACTGTGATCCGTTGCCGGACACGAAAAAAGACAAAAAAAAAATAAAAAAATAAAAAAATAAAAATAAATAAAAAGAAACAGGCAAACTTAATTTTAATAATGTGTTTTATTTTAACACACTATATCCAAATTATTTTAGCAAGAATCCAAAACCATTTTAGCATGTAATCAATGCACAATTATTGAAATATTTTGCATTCTTTTTTTCATACTTAGTCTTAGAAATTGAGTGCATATTTTATGCTTATAGCATATCTCAATTCGGACTAGCCACATTTTAAGTGCTCAATAGACATATATGGCTAGTGGCTACTATATTGGGCATCTCAGCTCTAGTTCGTCCTGACCATCTCTCATCCTCAGTTTGGGTGGGAGAGCCATGAATATAATTTCTAGATTTTTCTTAATGTTTTAAAGCAGTGGTTTTCAACCAATGGCAATTTTGCAGTGTCTAGCAAAGTTTGGAGATGTTTTTGATTCATTAGTACTTAGCGAGGGGAGGATAGCTCTTCTGGCCTCTAGTGGGTAAATGTCAGGGATGGTGGTAAACATCCTACAATACATATAGGACAACCTCCCACAGCAAAGAATTATTGGCCCAAAATGTCAGTAGTGCTGAGATTGAGAAACCTTGCTTTAAAGTTATACTGTCATTAGGCAATTCAGATTGAATACTAATTGAAACATACTCAACTTTGGTTGTGATTGCTAGTTGGATGCAGACCAATAATAAATATAATTATAGCTAATGTTTACGTAAACCTTTAAAGTGTATAGTAGCGCTTTTGCATATATTATCTCCCTAGCCAGGCTATAAGTTAGTTTTCTTCGTACTCTACTACAATTGTTTCCTTAATCATAAGCTTTATGTAATTATTATTGACATTTATTAGCAAAAACCATACTTATACTTATATTGCATTGTAATTTTAATTTGTTAAGATTTTTAAATTTGTTAAAACACCTTTGTGAGCTAAATTTTATCTTATTACTAGGTTATATTTCAACTGTAATCTTATAGTTCCTTCTTCAGGGTGGGTGTAACCCTCTAGAACTTGGGGTGGGGGGGGTCTAATGTTTATACTTTTTCTCTTTCATACGATTACCTGGATTTCTAGCCCCTTCAACTTTTTTCTCTTCCGTGTCCCCATCCAGATGCCACTTATTTCCACCTCTGTCAGTAGGATTGAAATAATCTTATTTATTCTCCTTTCTCCTTCACTTAATGCAAGTCTCACCTTTATAACATTCCCTAAAATATTGTATGTATAGATTGATTTCTAGTAAGACCTAACAGTCCATATTAAGTCATAGGAAGAAATTTTTTTCTACTGAGTATCAACAAAACTAGTAATGATAAAAAGAAAAATAAACCACCAAGGTACACACCATTTGTTTGAATAGCATTAAGGACCAAACCACAACCAGTGCTTAATAAAGAAAATATTTTCAGAATTACAAAGGAAAACGCTAAAGCCTTTTGTCATGAAAGAAATAATACATGGAAAGAAAACAGCCATGAATTGTGTGAATTTATACTGAAAGGTCACCATAACTTGATGGGACTCCATAAATGCTTAAGGTTGAGAAGTAAAAAATAAGCATCTCCTGTCTACTTTCAGGCAAATGCCAGGAAATACAGATTTCAGAAAGCTCATGAAACTTCAACCCTTTAGAGAAAATGACATCCTTACTGCTTTGAATAAGCACACAATTGGTTAACAAAATGTGATTGCTATAATGCTTACTTGATTCTTCAGGAGAGATTCTCATGTGTACTCCAAACTGGTTTAGAGGACTTTGCATGTGTACTCCAAACTGGTTTGGAGGACTTTGCACAATACATCCTGGGGAGGCATAATTTACCAAGGCTAAAGGAGTAGTCTTGGATTCGAAGTGTGCCACAGACAATACTTTTATCGAATTCTGCTATTATGACTTTTTAAACTTTTACAAAAGAGTGAGATTCTTTATTCTAGAAGGAGAAAGAAGGTCCTCTTAGAAAAATATAGTTTGTAATTCATTAAAAAAAAATCATCTGTAGCTTTATTTAAGCTTTTAATGTATCATAGACAAGAATTTCCCCATGCCAAATGCCCTCAATGTCCTTTCCACCCAGTGTCATGGTTTATATAAGTTGTAGAATCAACAGAATCGCTTGGTACCAGATGACCTGTGTTGCCATGCTGGCTTAGTGTTTTCAGGACTATTTGCCATCCATTGACTTTTTTGATCGTATTTGCCCACAGTGCCTGCCATTTTAAGAGGTCTCATTTCAATAACAACTATGTATATATAATAAAGGTCAGTTGATGGCAAAGAATCACTGATTGCAAAAGCTGAACTAGACCTTATTGTTCTCTTTCTTCCTATGCCCATTGTAAGTGAATACTTGCTCCACTAATGTACCTGGTGAGTTATTTTTTAATTAGTGTCCTTCCCTTCTCAGCGGAATGCAAACTCTTTGTTATCCTTGCCCATGTAACCACTTTCCTCATTAAAGCTTATGGATTTTGGGAAGCACTTATGTTCTGTTTTTCTCCACTGGAATGTAGTATTTCCTAGAATGTTCTGGAATAGAGAAGAGTCAAATATAAATATTATATTTACTAAACTAAAAGATAGTTTGAGTTAAGGTCAGTCAACTCTGTCTCTTCATAAACTTAAGTTTTCAGCATTTTTAAACAAAAGACTCGAGTATTATTAGCTACTTGGGGAAAGGACTAGTTAGCTTCCAAATGGCAAACTCCTAGGAATGGAGTTCGGGTTGGAGTCCAGAGATGGCTTCCTAATAATTCAGTCCCTAAAGATGAAAGGAGGAAGAATAGATGTAGGCCTAGGAGAGGGAACCAAGGAGCTGCAGAAACTTTGCTGAGGAACACTTTTCTAGGAATTACTTGGAAGGAAGGGAAATTGAATATACTAGGAAGTTATGCAGCTTCCCAGTTCCAGTTGATTAAGAAAGTTATAAGCAGAAGAGTCTTGTTTCTTTAGACGTTTTAAAAATATATAAAGGTACGAATTATCTTCTTGCTGTTCTCAGGAACTTTACAAATTAGAAATTAGTAAATTGCCCTCTCTTGAAATGTAAATACTGCTGAAAGGACCAATGACATTTATCGTTCACATCTTATTGGTATTAGTATATTCAGTTTATTACCTGTCTACTTCTTGCTGGACCAGGAGCCCTGAGAAAATGGCTATTTTAGTTAGTGAAAGACATGGAAAAATCATTTTGAAAAGAAGAAGGATAGGTTTAAGAGGAAACTGTAGTGGTAGGTTGGTGATTAATGGTTTGCTGAGATGGGGGAAGAGCAGAAGGGTAAAATAAAGTTAGGTGCAAAGGCACCAAAGATAAACATTATGGGCTGACAAATATTCCCCAGAACTCTGCCCCCTTTTTTCCCTGTAGCCCAAGTATAAAAGGATCAGGCATAAGAAAGAGCAGAGGCTATTAACTTAGGTATGTAGGAAAGGAATATAGGCACATGATAGGATGATAGTTCAGGGAGGGGATGGAGTTTCTCTGTCATGCTAGGATATGATTTTTGAGTCTTCTAAGGGTTTACGACACATTCAGAATTTCCCTGTTGTAATACTGCAACCAAATTCTGTCACTAACCACCGAGAGTTAGCATAGACTGCACAGGTTTAAGGACACAGTCCTTAACAAGACTGTCCTCACTGCAGATGCCAGCTGCAAGTTTGGGGGGTCCCCAGGCCACTTTTGATCATCTGGCTACAAATTTGTGGGTTTCCTTGACCCCCTCAGGTTTGATAATTAGCTACAGTGATTCACAGAACTCAGGAAAGCACTATACTTATGATTATAGTTTTATTTTGAAGGATAAAAATCAGTATCAGCCAAATAAGAGACACACATAGGACACCTCACCTTCCTGGCATATCAATGTGTTTACCAACCAGGAAGCTCCACTGGGCTTCAGTGTCCAGAGTTTTTATTGGGGTTTCATTGTGTAGGCGTGATTGACTGAATCATTGGCCATGTGATTAAACCTGATCTCCAGCTATCCTCCCTTTTCCAGAGGTTGGGCTGGTTCAAAGCCCCAACCCTCTAGTCACATAGTTGGTCTTTCTGGTGACCAACCCCCATTCTAAGTCATCTTGTTAGCATAAAATCAGGTGTAATCCAAGGACCCACCATGAATAACAAAGACACTCCTATCACTCAGGAAATTCCAAGGGTTTAGAACTTCTGTCCCATTAACAAAGATCAGACAAATTCTTTTTTATGCAGCACCTTTCCTTCCCTATTTATTGATTGGTTTGTTCAATCAATGATGTACTAATTCATTAAAACAAATAAAATTCTAGAGCTATAGCAGTAAGCAAAACAGACATTGTTTCTGCTTTCATAGTAGATAGCCATTAAACAAGTATTTGGGAATACGTTGCATGTAATGAAAGAACATGTTGCTGAGGAAGCTAAGCATGTCACAGACGGTCTCCCTGAGACAGTAGTACTTGAGTTGAAACCTGAAGGCTGGTTAACACTGGGGGAAGAGATGTGGGAAAGGCTTCCAGTTAAAAGAAACAGAGTGTATAAAAGCCCTGAAATGAATGTGTGTGGCATGTCGGAGAAAGGCCTGTAAATCTGGAGCAAGGATTTCAAAGGGGACAGTAGCAAGAGATGAGTCTGGAGATTAAGCAGAGCCAGATCATGAAAGTCTTTGAAAACCAGTTAATAGATTTGGATTTTATTGGAAATACAATGGGAAGCCATCGTAGAAGTTTAAGCATAAACGACAACATATGAGAATTTTAGGAGATCATTCTGACTCCAAGTGGAAGAAGGCAAGAATTGATATGAGGCTATTTCAGCAATGAAACAAAGGTGATGATGGTTATGTTAATTAGGATGATGGTATTGGCAATGGATGGAAGTGGATTGACTAAGTTGTTTTGGAAATAGAAACAAGTCCAATTTCTGATGAGAGTCTTCATCAGAGGTCTTGAGTGAGGAATAACAATAGTTTTTTTAAAAAATCATCATTGCCAGCATTCATTGGGCTTTTTTTATATGCCAGGCACCATGCTAATGAATCTCATTTAATCTTCAACAACCCTAGGTAGATATTAATATATCTGTGCCCATTTTACAGACAAGAAACAAATTTACAGAGGTTAAATACGTTGTCCAGAATTAGACAACTGTAATTAGCAACTTCCAGGTTCTGACTTGAGCAACTGGGTGTCGTTTCCCTAAGACAAGGAAACCTGGATCAGGGGCAAATTTTGTAGAGAAAAATCATGATTCACTCTGGGATATGTAAAGCTTGAGAGGGCTGTGTGAAGTAGAAATTCAAGTAGACAGATCACTGGGCATGAATGCTCTTCTTTGCTGGAAGGCAGCCTTCTTTGTGTTAAATAAGGCAGAAGCCTGTTGTAGCCAATCATGGCAAGCTTAATAGGTATGTGATTTTTTTTAATATACTAGGATGCTCATCAGGAACAATGTCCAACTAAGTATAGTGCCTTGTAGCTCCATTAGATGTGTTGACTGAGACTGGATTTCTAAAGTGAGCATAAGACTTTCAGAATTCAAATTTATTTCCTTTTATTCAAAAACCACTACTGGTATTAATTAAAGCAGAACCTGTAACTTAAAACTGGGTAATTAGCTTTGTGATTTCAGAAATATAAATAGAATTGTAAGTCATGAAATTGATTAATGTTCCTCTCATTAGCTAATGTTTAACTACCAAGCTCATGTCATCCTTCTTTCCTCATCCCCTCTTCCAATTTTATTTGTGGCAAACCTTACATAGTTTTGTAATGAGTATCACACAGCAATTTATAATGAAACAGTGGAAGTGAAATGTTCTGTTGTGTTGCTTCTGACTCAATCTTAATTTTTTAATTTCTGATTAAAGGCACTGTAAATTTAAAGCCTTGTAAACTCTCTTTTATTTGGAAATTGCTACTCACAAGTATATGAAAACTGTAAAGTTTGCAAAATGTTTTGCATGGTGTTCCAAATATCATCTGTCAGAGTATGAACATGTGCTAGCTACAGCAATATGTTAAATAAGGCAAAGAAGGAATTCTCTTTGCACCACATTCCAAACTCTCTCTCTAGACTGTAAGACTAGATCTGCTTGAATGAATTGAAGAGGGAAGAGGAGCAATTAGGATAAATTTAATCAGCATAAAGAATTATTTTGGTTAACTGCTGCCCAGAGCTCTGTCTTTCAAAAGGATCTTTGTACTCTGATGCTGTCATATTTAATAAAAGCAAGGCCTTTTGTGTGGGGCAGAAAGAAGGAATTCAATAAATTTTTGTTGCATAAGTGACCACACATCAGTAACAACTCTTCCTCCTCCATTTATTAACATATTAATATGTTAAGGCATGGGGTTAAAGATTTTATGCCTATTTTCTCATTTAAATCATTATCCCTATTTCATAAGTAAGGATAATGAGGAAACTGAGGCTTATCACAGTGAAATCACTTGCCTCTTGTCAGGAGCTGGTAGTAGTGGAGCCAGGACTGAAAGAAACCTGAGTCTGTTAAACTCTGAGGTTTGTACCTTTTTAGCTCAGAGACTTAAGATAAGAGAAGTTTCTCCCACTTTTGGTATATACGCTATTACTGAAGTTCATATTTTAAAACTTCAGTTTATTTTGAAATGTAATTAGGTGGCAGTATTTTTTTCTAATCAGTTTTTATTAGTGAGCTCTAATGTTAAGTGCTGGTACTGGATTAGTGTGTTTAACTGCTAATATGACTGAAATGTAAACTTAACATCTTCTGCTTTGTTACAATGAGAAGGAAATAGAGGAGAATACTTTGCATTATTTGATATATATGGAGAAGCCCAACCATTAGGCAAAATATTTTTAAACCACCTTGATTTCTTAAGTCTCTGATTAATCTGGAAGAAAGAAGCAGATGAAGGTGGTCTGTGTGGGGTTACCCATATCTGTTTTATTATATTTGTTCAAATGGATTTTTATTTTCTAGTAATTTATTGTTTGCTTGTCTCTCATGTCCAACCCAGATACCGAAAATCTAATTTTCTAATGACATCATTATATCGCTATAGCAGCTGGTTTTGATAAAGGATTCTAAGTTCAGTGAGATTAAGCAGCAAATGAATTTAGAAGAAACAGACATTTTAGTATTTTTTTTTTAGTATGAGATGTGGGAATGATTTTTAAAAAGTAGTATAATAGAATATTGTTTAATATATTCTATTATAATAGGATAATAGATTATTTATATGACATTCAGAATTGCTCCATGGATTTTCTGAGTCTTCAACATGCAACATTGATGTTGCTATTAGTGTTTTCTGAAGTTCTGGATGGAGCCTGTGGAGAGCTCACTGTCGATTCTTCCCTGCAGAGATCTAGAACTCCAAGAGGATCGCTCCTCTGCCCGCCACCACCTTCTCTTTCCACTTTCTTCATCCTTGTTCTTGGCCTGTCTTCACCTCTGTTCTGTCTGCCTCATCTCTTCCGTTGAGCTCTCCCCAGTCTTAGAACTCCAGCAAGAAACTGATAGTTTATTACTGTTCAAGGTCCTGTGGCGATTACTGGGACAGTGGTGGGAATTCTGAGATTACACAGCTTTCCTGTTTTCTGAAAAACACGGTGTGTTACACAAGTAAAAAGGCTTTGCAAGTCACTGCAAAAAAGTTTAAATCTGTCTCTGGTGCCTCATTTGAAGAATTCAAGATAACTCTCACTAATAAACATATTTAATGCTAAGTTAAATGCTACCATTTGGGGGCCGGCCTGGTGGCGCACTGGAGAGTGCGCCGCTTGGGAGCGTGGCGGCTCTCCCCCGAGGGTTCGAGGGTTCGGATCCCATGTGGAGACCGGTTCCCGCTCACTGGCTGAGCGTGGTGCGGGCGCAACACCAAGGGTTGCGATCCCGCGGCCCATTAGTCACACTCTTAAGTAAATTATTTATCCTTCATAATTCTGAAGTGGTTAAAGCAAAGTCAAATGAACATAAAGTAACGGGATCGCAACCCTCGGTGTTGCGCCCGCACCTCGCTCAGCCAGTGAGCGGGAACTGGTCTGTATGTGGGATCCGAACCCTCGGCGGGAGCGCCGCCGCGCTCCCAAGCGGCGCACTGTAGCAGTGCGCCACCGGGCCGGCCCCTTAGTCACACTCTTAAGTAAATTATTTATCCTTCATAATTCTGAAGTGGTTAAAGCAAAGTCAAATGAACATAAAGTAACGGGATCGCAACCCTCGGTGTTGCGCCCGCACCTCGCTCAGCCAGTGAGCGGGAACTGGTCTGTATGTGGGATCCGAACCCTCGGCGGGAGCGCCGCCGCGCTCCCAAGCGGCGCACTGTAGCAGTGCGCCACCGGGCCGGCCCCTTAGTCACACTCTTAAGTAAATTATTTATCCTTCATAATTCTGAAGTGGTTAAAGCAAAGTCAAATGAACATAAAGTAACGGGATCGCAACCCTCGGTGTTGCGCCCGCACCTCGCTCAGCCAGTGAGCGGGAACTGGTCTGTATGTGGGATCCGAACCCTCGGCGGGAGCGCCGCCGCGCTCCCAAGCGGCGCACTGTAGCAGTGCGCCACCGGGCCGGCCCCTTAGTCACACTCTTAAGTAAATTATTTATCCTTCATAATTCTGAAGTGGTTAAAGCAAAGTCAAATGAACATAAAGTAACGGGATCGCAACCCTCGGTGTTGCGCCCGCACCTCGCTCAGCCAGTGAGCGGGAACTGGTCTGTATGTGGGATCCGAACCCTCGGCGGGAGCGCCGCCGCGCTCCCAAGCGGCGCACTGTAGCAGTGCGCCACCGGGCCGGCCCATTAGTCACACTCTTAAGTAAATTATTTATCCTTCATAATTCTGCAGTGGTTAAAGCAAAGTCAAATGAACATAAAGCCTTATTTTCAACTAGTTTTGGCTTAATTGTTAACAGATCCTTTATAGAATTGATTCTAGGACCTCTGGTACATAGAGAACTTATTGAGTAAAGTAAAAATGAATTTGGATCTGCTGTTATTAATTATTTAGACATTATCTCTATTCAGATGGACACAAATCCTAATTAAATACAGTTTGCTTTGTCATTATCCTTTGTTTACATATTTTCAGACAGGTTTCAGTGGTCTTGTTCAAGCCATCCTGACTGAATTTTGCAAGTAAAATCTTTATATCACAGCCTCAAATGACTGGCTTACAGCTAAATATATAACACTTATTGAGTTCCTTTGAACTACTAATTTTGTTAGTCTATTGAAAAAATTGCTATTACTACTATCAGGTTTATCTGCCACAATTTCTTATAAGCTTTAGCAGACTGATCATAATTTTAATATCTTTTTACAACGGAAAGCTTTCTTGTCTAATACTTTACAGTTTTATTAAATATTGCTATCAAATTTCTGATTATTGTCCAATTATTACCATTTTTGGTTTTTTTTCTGAATTGAATACTGGATGAAGGCACATGATGCTTAACATAGTGGTTAAGAGCCTAGCTTCTGAAGTCAAATTTCCTGATTTTGAATCACAGCCTTCTTTGCTCTATGACCCCAGACAAGTTATTTGACTGCTATAAACTTCAGTTTCTCAATATGTAAAAGGGAGATAATAATAACAGCTACCTAATAATAGGAAGTACCAAACAGAGTTGTTCAGAAATTAAATGTAGATAAATAATCCACTTCATGAGTTATTTATTTAGTTAACAACACAAATTCCAATTTATTTTATTTATTGGTTGATTCCTGCAAATGTTCCCTAGTCTGGGTTTAACTTTGTCTTTCCAGGACTAGGGAAAACCTCAGGATATCTGAGTGTTAAAGTCATGTACTTAATTATGTATATGTTTATTCACATCTTGTCTATTGTCTTGTAGCCCCAACCTTAGGTTAAATGATTGGGAAGGGGGGATGCTAGGACAACTAAGACATGACCTCAACTTTCAATGGATGGTTGAATGAAGATGTTTAGTCTGACACTCTCTTGGCTGCCAGAAGGAAGCTTTCACTCACTTCCCAGATGAAGGCAGGCTCACCAGGAATCCACTCTCATGGCACTCTGCACTTTGTAATGTTTGCAATGAAATAATTCTTTGGTTCTTTCTGTTGAGTGCCTTTCTCTTCCTTCTAGATTGTATGCTCCATGATGCCAGAAACTGTCTTTTCCTTTCTCCCTTTTCTAATTCCTAACACACATCTTGCCCAGAAGTGTGTGGCCAGTATTTATTGAATGATTAAATTAGTTCTCATTTTGGAGAGGAAAAAGCTGAGATGCATATCATCCATGACTCATCCCAGGCCACACATTTTTGGAAACAGTTAAAACTAAAACTCAGGTTTCCAGTCTCTTAAGCCACAGTACTGTCTGTTGTTTCTACTACACTATGAAGATTTAAGATCTAGAGAAGAGTTAAGCAATATCTACAGATAAGTGTATTACAGAGGCAGAATGCCCATGTCCCATTGGGCTATGGAAAGTGGGAGGCAAGTATAAATACTATTGTCAGGGATTGGATGGTAAGTACAGAAAGGCTTAATGAAGGAAGAGACATTTGAAATGAACTTTTAAGGGTGGATAGATTTAGGATAGAAAGGTGTGGGAAAGGTCACTCCAGCCGTAAACAGTATTTTCTGTAATTGTAGGTATCATTTTAGTCTTGATATCTTTAACCCCATTATTTCAATAAATCTTTAAAATATATATGTTAGCTAATGATCTTTTCTTATTTCAGTGAACAATGTGGGAATGTCATATGAGTATCCTGAATACTTTTTGGACCTTCCTGACTTGGACAATGTAAGACTTTCTTTGTATATTATGGTAACAAAAAGAATGTACACAGGTATTGGTGAGACAATATGGTATAATGATTTAGACTGTGAGCACTGGAGTCCAGCACTCTGGCTCTTCAACCTACTTGCTACCTGGGGATGATCCTAACCATACTTAGTATCAGTTTCCTTGCCCATAAAATCAGCAACTTCATAGGCATGTTTAGAAGAATTGAATGTGAAAATATTTATAACCTCATTTATTCAATGCCAGTTTCAATAATAGCTCTGGTTTTTTTATTACTATTATTTTTATCTTTATTCTATCAAACAGCTCTATTTTAAGTATTAGGATTCTAACTATCAATTTAAAAATCATAAATATGTTAAAATACAGCAACATGGTTGATTCAGGTAAACCAGCTCTACCAAAATGAAAGCTGCATCCATGATGCATGTGTAATCCTTTAATGAAAGCTAGAAAAGCATATCATTGAAGGACTATGTAAATTTTTTAAAATTATTGAAAATCTTAGATTCAATAATTTCTGCTCTCCATATTAGCAGAGGGGAAGTCGCAAGGTGTTCTACTTATTTTAGATTTAATGTGTCTTTTTTCTTCCAGGTTTTACTTGTATCTATACCTTGGATTTTGCATGAATTGTTACTGTTGTTAGAAAAATACCATAACTATGAGAGTAAAATAATATCTACCTCTCCACCCAACTCCTATCATTTTCCAAGTGCTCTGCAATATCTGGGGAAACTTCCAGCGTATCTCTAGATTACTCAAGTGTGTCTCTAATATGGTCACTTCCATGATCAAATCTATATAAAATTATCAATTTTTTATTTGCAGACAATCAAGAAACTGATAAATGTTAATGTTCTTTCTGTTTGTAAGGTAAGCAGCTTTTTATAACTATGTCATCTTTTCTTTGGTTCTTTCTACTTAAAGACACTGACATTATCAGCTTGTTCATTTCAGTCACCTCTTGTGTAGATGTGTGTATGTATTCCAGATGAGAGTGTTCTATTTACATGTGTCTTCAGGAAGTAGAAAGAACTGAACACCAGCTTTTTAGCAACTGAGCATTTATTAAATCACTTCTATATGCCAACTCTGTAGTAGGCACTGGGACTACAAAAGCTAATCTTTAATTAATTAGACTGCAGATTGATTTTTTTTTTCCTTTTTGTCTTTTTTTTACTGACCGGTAACGGGATCGCAACCCTCGGTGTCGCGCCCACACTGGGGACCGGCAACGGGATCGCAACCCTCGGTGCCGCGCCCGCACCTCGCTCAACCAGTGAGTGGGAACCGGTCTCCACGTGGGATCCGAACCCTCGGCAGGAGCGCCGCCGTGCTCCCAGGCGGCGCACTCTCCAGTGCGCCACCGGGCCGGCCCTGCAGATTGATTTTTACAAAGATTTCATCCACAAGCTATTTATCACTGATAAATTATTTCCATTTTGTCTCTTCTGTGATACATTTAAGTTGATGTTGTGGTAGAGTATTGTATGGTAAGTATGGGACTTTAATGAGTCATTTTTATTAGCCACACATAATAACTAGTCTATTTGCTAAGCATGCATGATAGCCATGTCACCTGTAAATGCCAACGAAAGACGACATAGCTAATACCTGCTGAAAGGAAGAAGAGCTAGCAAATATGAGCAACTTAATATAATTTTTCCTTATATTTTAACAATAACTAGAAAAAGATACCATACCATACCTTCATTATACATACCAGACCAGTGAAAAATATTGCCTGAGGCACAGTTCCCACAGGCAATGTCAGAAACTTTAAATTTGAACATACTTAGGGAAAGCCAAATTCATTTTCAGTCATTCATATACACTAGTTTATTTAAGGAAATCAAAAAATTTTTAACTCAAAACTATTAGGATTGACCAGATAAACATAAATAAGACCTTAATTATTAATTTTTACGTTATGGCATAGTGTTGGTCTTTTTCTCTATCATGAATGTTTAAAGAAAAATTCTCCTTGTGTCTTCATGTCCTGAGAGAAACCATAAACCTTACATGGTTGATATCAAGTCCAAGAACCCAATAATCTTATGTTTTGCCCAACTTTTCATGTCTGATTATGCCTGTCCCTGTGTAATATATGTGTAGTTTAAAAGTGGTAATTCAATTTTTTAAGACAAATAACATTTGATAGCTTGCTACTTAAGGGCACCTCAAATGAGTTATATTGTAAAGTGACAAATAATTTTGTAAAACAAAAATCACTCCCACTGTATCTTTCCCTTTATTGTTATTAACCAAGTTTGTTTCTCACACAAGATTCAGTTTGGGTGAGGTACATGAGTAACAGGTGGAAGTGCGAGTAGATTCGGAGCAAGAACCTCATGCACAAAATTGATGCTTTTACAACATGGTTGATGTGAATATGTCTCTATAGTTTTAAAGGTATTTTTCCTTGGCATATTTATTTATATAAATGTAATCATTCCTTAATAATCTGTATGAGGTTTCAAGTTAATTAAATAACTCCACCATTTATTGCTTATATTGGACCTTTGGCAAATTACTTAACCTCTGTGCTTCAGTTTTTAAATTGAGTCTTTAAATTGAAGATGATCTCTTTCTTCACAGAGTTGTTGTGGGAATTAAACAAGGCAATGCATATAAACCTTTTAGAACAGTGCCCAGGGCCGGCCCGGTGGCGCACTGCTACAGTGCGCTGCTTGGGAGCGCGGTGGCGCTCCCGCTGAGGGTTCGGATCCCAACATACAGACCGGTTCCCGCTCACTGGCTGAGCGAGGTGCAGGTGCGACACTGAGGGTTGCGATCCCGTTGCCGGTCCCAGTTCGGTACGGGCGCGACACTGAGGGTTGCGATCCGTTGCCGGACACGAAAAAAGACAAAAAGGAAAAAAAAAAAAAAAAGAACAGTGCCCAGATCATAGTAAGGGATCATAGGTAATCACAATTATTATGATGGTAGTTAATCTCAGAGCTGATAAAGATGTTTAGTAAATGTGTGTGACTGTGACTTAATTTTTAGTAAGTAAAGTGTTTTAATCAAAATTAATCATACTTATAGTCTACAATTTGTATATTTTGTAGTTTTGTCTTTTGAAATGGCCAACGTGTACTGTTCTTTTGATGTACCTTTTCTAATCCATTTGGCCAAGTGCTTGAAAATATGAGTGTTAATATGCCTGTGTTTCATAATATATCATACTGACTTAATGATAAAATATGTTCAAATGTTTAAGTTGTATTTTGTAGAATTGTTTTTTTTTTTTTTTTTTTTTTAAAGATGACCGGTAAGGGGATCTCAACCCTTGACTTGGTGTTGTCAGCACCACCACGCTCAGCCACTGAGCAAACTGGCCATCCCTATATAGGATCCGAACCCGTGGCCTTGGTGTTATCAGCACCGCACTCTACCGAGTGAGCCACGGGCCGGCCCGTTTGTAGAATTGTTAATACTAGCTACAAATTAGTCTTCTGATAATTTTAACTCATCTGTCAGATAAACTATGTAAGGTTTTCACTCTAGCTCTATTAGTGTTTTCTCTTGTAAGCTCCTGCTCGTCTACACTTATGTGTTTGCATGCCCTTACAGTGTAAAATCCTGGCCTCCTCCGTCTCCCAGAACATGAATTTTTGGCTGGCAGTCTGCAGAATTTTAATGCTAGAAGGCCAAGGCCCTGCCCTTGATCTGTGAGAACCAGTCAGCTTGCTGAGCTCCATAGCCACAGACTGCATCCTTCATGTAGCATCTGAGCACAGTTCAGCATGTATGATGATCACATCATGTTTCTGCTTAAAGACCGAATAGTGCAGGGGGAAAGTGTGGATAAAACAGCACAAATCCAGTAGCACCAGAGTCACTTTGAGTTTTCTAAAAATAATGATGCAAATAAAAACGAGGCACTGTTCCTAATATCCTGACAAACTATAAAATGCTTTTCCTACCCCTTCATTCTTCCTGTTCCCGTTTCTTTTTTCACATTGGCATATTTACACTTGTTCCCGTGAAGTGACTTAGTGGAGACAAATGCTAATTTATTAAACACTTGTGAACCATATCGATGGGAAGTATCACCTGCAGTAGAATTGGATATATGCTTAAAATTTTTGTACAAACCAAATCTTCCTTCTGCAAACCAAATCACATTTAAAAAACACTATGGGAGCTGGCTATTTAAGATACTTCTTCATTAAGCCAAATAATCATCCGTTAATTTATCTTTAGTATGAATCTGAATTTTTCTGTACCTTTGTGATGTGCACTTTTAATGGAAAAACAGCTCAAAACTCTTGATTTGTGGAATCAGTGGATGATGGAATCAGTAACATCTGGAGGACAGCCAATTAGTTTTTGTTGTACTGTAGGAAGGATCAATGTAGTTACCATCTCTGTGGCACAGTTGACTAGTGACCATTCAGATCTGACAGTGGTTTGGCTGGAGCAGTGGGAGGTGAGTGATGTGTGGTGCTTAACTAGCAGGAAGGAGAAGGAAGTTAGGGCATGATTGTGAAGGACCTTGAGTGCTCTGCTCAAGGGTACAGAGAGCCATAGAAAGTATTCAAGGAGAGATAAGGTGTGATCTGCTCTGTCTCAGAAAGGCAGTTCTGGTGGCAGAATGACACGGCAATACATATTTTATAGTATATGTGTTTATCTTACTTATGCTGAGAAAAAGGCATTCACCTTGATGAAGTTTTGTGTGTGACGCTTCTAGGTTTAGGGCTCTTTCGTGCTGCTGTGATTTGCCCTATGGTATGTTTTGATGAATTGCACCTATTGTTCTTTAGTTGACTGTGCGTTATGCTGCATAGCCAGGGCCACATTTTCAGTTGCAATGGCTGTTTGGAACCCTGGGGTAACTTAAAAGAAGATGAAAACTGGTCTGCTACAGAATCATAGAAGGTTTTATGATAGCTGGACATCAGGGGAACTAGAGCATGGATGTCTGCAGCTTAATGCCACAATAAATTTATCCAAAAAAGCTTGTATAAGAAAGAGAACAACCTCTTCTTACCATCAATGTTGGTCCAAGTTTTATCTCCTTGCCAAACCACATGATAGGGAATAACTGGCTGAGGAAACTGGCAAAATCAGCTTATCAGCTTGCCCTTGTGACTTGGGGTTTGTGCCCCTAATTTGGAGATGTCTGCTGGGTATGGTCCCAGTATCTTGTAAGTCCTATGCTATGCCATGAGCATTAAATTACGTGGCCTTAGATTCCTTCAAGTCCGTATGCTCCTGTCCTATATCAGTTGAAGTTAGATAATCCCAGTAGAGGATAAAAGTGAAATATCCTGAGACCAAAGGAATTGCAGGCTATCACCAGAGAAAGTAGTGGTGATGTGGTCTAGAAGAATATTGTGGGAGAAATATTAACCACAGTAGTTTTCACAATAGACTCCTGATGTTTTATCATAAACAGTTCTCCCAGACCATTTAGCTCTTCAGTTCCTTATGATTGTTTCACTTTTAAATCTTATGCAGTAATTTAGGTTTAGTCCTTTCTTCTCTCTCATCTCAGTGGCTTATTTAACTGGGCTTTCCCTTTCCTAGGGATGTTTGGAAACTTTGTTGCCTACTTTTCCAGTTTTGCTCTCAAGTCCTTTGGGGATAACTTTACTCTTGTTCTTGTTACTTGCAGAGCAGTTACTTATGTGGTGTAGAAATTCTATATAGGTGACCCATATGCCAGCTAGATCAATCTCAAACTGGAAGAGAAGTCCTAGTGAGCAGGGCATTTTTCTTATGATCTGATGCTCTGTGACTAAAGCCTAAGGTAAATCTTATTTCTCATCAAGAACAATGACCTTCACACCAGAAATGGCATAGTTTAGAGACAGTCAAACCTCAAGGTATTGAACCACACTCTTCTAAAATAATTCCAGTCTTCTTCAGTAAATGGTGCTGTCAATATGCAGGAGAATGAAACTAGACCCACACCTTTTACCGTACACTAAAGTCAACTCAAAATGGATTAAAGAATTAAATATACACCCTGAAACAGTAAAACTTCTTAAAGAAAACATAGGAAAAACACTTCAGGAAGTAGGACTGGAAACAGACTTCATGAATATGACCCCAAAAGCATGGGCAACCAAAGGAAAAATAAACAAATGGGATTATATCAAACTATAGAGCTTCTGCACAGCAAAAGAAACAACAGAGTTAAAAGACAACCAACAGAGTGGGAGAAAATATTTGCAAAATATACATCCGACAAAGGATTAATATCCAGAATATACAAGGAACTCAAACTTTACAAGAAAAAAACAAGCAACCCAATTAAAAAATGGGCAAAAGAGCTAAGTAGGCATTTCTCTAAGGAAGATATACAAATGGCCAACAGACATATGACAAAATGCTCAACATCACTCAGCATTCGGGAAATGCAAATGAAAACCAAACTGAGATACCATCTCACCCCAGTTAGGATGGGTAAAATCCAAAAGACTCTGAACGATAAATATGCTGGCGAGGTTGCAGAGGAAAAGGAACTCTCATACATTGTTGGTGGGACTGTAAAATGGTGCAGCCTCTACGGAAAATGATATGGAGGTACCTCAAACAATTGCAGATAGATCTACCATATGACCCAGCTATCCCAGTGCTGGGAATATACCCAGAAGAATGGAAATCATCAAGTTGAAGGTTTACCTGTTCCCCAATGTTTATCACAGCACTCTTTACAATAGCCAAGAGTTGGAACCAGCCCGAATGTCCATCATTGGATGAGTGGATACGGAAAATGTCATATATCTACACAATGGAATACTACTTAGCTATAAAAAAGAATGAAGTACCGTCATTTGCAACGACATGGATGGACCTAGAGAGAATTTTATTAAGTGAAACACGTCAGGCACAGAAAGAGAAATATCACATGTTCTCACTTATTGGTGTGAGGTAAAAATAAATAAATTCACACACACACACACACACACACACACACACAAAACCGGGGATGGGGGGGGGGCGAAGAAGACATAACAATTGCAATTCCTTGAAGTCGATACGACAAGCAAACAGAAAGGACATTGTTGGGAGGGAGGGAGGTTTCAGTGATGGGCCACAATAATCAACCACATTGTATATCGACAAAATAAAATAAAAACTAAGCAAATAAAAAAAAAAATAATTCCGGGCCGGCCCGGTGGCGCACTGCTACAGTGCGCCGCTTGGGAAGTGCGGCGGTGCTCCCGCCGAGGGTTCGGATCTCACATACAGACCGGCCGCTCACTGGCTGAGCGAGGTGCGGGAGCAACACCGAGGGTTGCGATCCCGTTGCCGGTCCCGGTCCGGTACGGGCGTGACACTGAGGGTTGCGATCTGTTGCCGGTCACAAAAAAAGACAAAAAGGAAAAAAAAAATAATAATAATTCCAGTTTTATGCCTGGAAGGATATCCATCACAGCATACTGAGAGAATGTGCAAATGAAATTATTGAACTGCTGTTGATTACTGTTGGGGAAATCATGGAACATGGGAGAAGTGACACAACTCCAGAGGCAGGCACATATGGGTCTAACTTCAAACAGGCTGTACATTGAGTTCCACATCAGTCCAAAGACATGTTTTAAAACATCTTGTTTGTACTGTTTATTTCTGATTTGAGATCACATGTTTTAACATCTGCTAAATGTGAAGTTGCCTTCCTTCTCTGCACCAAACTGTTCTTTGATTCCTTTAATTAGAATTTTAAGACTTCAAAAGACTCTAGACTCTTCACTCATTTTTGGATGAGCACTGCCCAAACAATATTACCTGAACTGCCTCCAGCCCCTATGAGGGTGGGAAAGTGGATTCCCTTCACATGATCCTGAGCTTTGAAGCTGCTGCTGGGCTTGGTAAATAAGGTGGAAGCTGAGGACTGGCCCTGCCTACAGCTGAAACCCTTAAAAAATTTGCAGGCTACTATTCTGACAAATAGAGGGGGTGTTCCAACCTTCCTTATTACTTTTTCTTAGAGCAGAGGAGGAAAATGGGTGGGGGTGTGGCCAAAAGTAAAATTTGTTAACAACCTCTGCTCAGAGTGAAATACCATTGAGTTTTGTTGTTTGTTTTTTGGAGGGATGAGAGGAAGAATCTCAAGCAGGGGATAAAAATTTAGTTCTTCCTTCATCAGATATTTAACCAGGGTGGTGACTTGAAACCGTGTTTTATTAGGGTTAGGGAGCCTTCCTGACCCCTCCAGACTGAATTAGGTCTCTCAGTCATGCAGTTCCTTCACACACGCATGCCTTCCCTTCAGTCAGTGTTTCATTTTTAGTTTAGAGTCTCTCCACAAACTGAAAGCACCATGAAGGCTGGTACCACATCCTTTCCATTCCCTGCTGTATCCTAGCCCTGGGCTTCACATATGGCAGGTGTACAACAAATGTTTTTTTAATAAATAAATTAATGAACTTTAAAACTGAAAAATCCTAGTTCTTTGGGAATAAAGGATCTCTCTGATAGTATGTGGTCTTAGAGGGTTGAACTTGGATCACTTGTTGACATTTACATTGAAGTAAATTGTGAGAACTTCTTAATCTTTGGATCTGCCAGAAGTGGAATGGGCAGAAGACAAGTCCTCTTTGTGATTATGGGTCAAAGGTTGCAGACTAATGATCTGCAGGCTTGCATGTGGCCTACCAATGTATTTTGGTTGGCTCAGTTTTCAAAATTAGGAAATTTCACACCCAGATTTCTACTTTCTCTTGGAAACAATCTGAAAATCAAATAGCACAGACCTGAATAATGCATGGCAACAAGTGACTAGAGCTGAGTAGCAGCTGATGATCCTAAGCACTTAGGCCTGCGCTCCCAGATCACTCCAGTCCCCACCAGTCTCTATTGTCTTCATGGCCCTTTTAGGCATTTAAGCTTGAGTTCACATGTTCCGGGTGACTCCAAATGTCCTGTCTACTCAAAGTTAATAACTGGTTGGTGGAGTTAAGGGATTAGAGTGCTTTTTTTTGTTTGTTTTTGTTTTTTAATTTTATTTTGTCGATATACAATGTGGTTGATTATTGTGGCCCATTACCGAAACCTCCCTCCCTCCCCCCCACCCAACAATATCCTTTCTGTTTGCTTGTCATATCAACTTCAAGGAATTGTAGTTGTTAGGTCTTCTTCCCCCACCCACTGGTTTTTTTTCTGTGTGTGTGTGAATTTATTTATTTATTTTTAGCTCCCACCAATAAGTGAGAACATGTGGTATTTCTCTTTCTGTGCCTGACTTGTTTCACTAATATAATTCTCTCAAGGTCCATCCATGTCGTTGCAAATGGTAGTATTTCATTCTTTTTTATAGCTGAATACTATTCCATTGTGTAGATATACCACATATTCTGTATCCACTCATCCGATGATGGACATTCGGGCTGGTTCCAACTCTTGGCTATTGTAAAGAGTGCTGCGATGAACATTGGGGAACAGGTATAGCTTCAACTTGATGATTTCCATTCTTCAGGGTATATTCTCAGCAGTGGGATAGCTGGGTCATATGGTAGATCTACCTGCAATTGTTTGAGGAACCTCCATACCATTTTCCATAGAGGCTGCACCATTTTGCATTCCCACCAACAATGTATGAGAGTTCCTTTTTCTCTGCAACCTCACCAGCATTTATCGTTCAGGGTCTTTTGGATTTTAGCCATCCAAACTGGGGTGAGATGGTATCTCAGTGAGGTTTTGATTTGCATTTCCCGAATGCTGAGTGATGTTGAGCATTTTTTCATATGTCTGTTGGCCATACATATATCTTCCTTTGAGAAATGCCTATTTGCTGGGGAAGAGACTGCCTCTTTAGTAAATGGTGCTGGGAGAACTGGATATCCATATGCAGGAGAATGAAACT
>NW_007730482.1:129097-130091 GCF_000696425.1 Galeopterus variegatus | reverse complement strand
GTAAAGTTTGAGTTCCTTGTATATTCTGGATATTAATCCTTTGTCAGATATATGTTTTGCAAATATTTTCTCCCACTCTGTTGGTTGTCTTTTAACTCTGTTAATTGTTTCTTTTGCTGTGCAGAAGCTCTATAGTTTGATATAATCCCATTTGTTTATATTTCCTTTGGTTGCTCATGCTTTTGGGGTCGTACTCATGAAGTCTGTGTCCAGTCTTACTTTCTGACGTGTTTCTCCTATGTTTTCTTTAAGAAGTTTTATTGTTTCAGGGTGTATATTTAATTCTTTAATCCATTTTGAATTGACTTTAGCGTATGGTGAAAGGTATGTGTCTAGTTTCATTCTCCTGCATATAGATATCCAGTTCTCCCAGCACCATTTACTAAAGAGGCAGTCTCTTCCCCAGTGTATAGGCTTGGTGCCTTTGTCAAAGATCAGATGGCTGTAGGTGTGTGGGTTGATTTCTGGATTGTCTATTCTATTCCATTGATCAGTGTGTCTGTTTCTATACCAGTACCATACCGTTTTGGTTATTATAGCTCTGTAGTATTGTTTAAAGTCAGGTAGTGTTATGCCTCCAGTTTTATTTTTTTTGCTCAGCATTACTTTGGCTATGTGTGGTCTTTTGTTATTCCATGTAAATGTCTGGATAGTTCTGTCCATTTCTGAGAAAAATGTCATGGGAATTTTGATGGGGATTGCATTGAATTTGTATATCACTTTGGGTAGTATGGACATTTTCACTATGTTGATTCTTCCAATCCAAGAGCATGGGATATCTTTCCATCTTCTTCTGTCCTCTCTAATTTCTCTCAGCACTGGTTTGTAGTTCTCATTATAGAGATTTTTCACATCCCTGGTAAACTCAATTCCTAAGTATATTATTTTTTTGGTGGCTATTGTAAATGGGTAGGCTTTCTTGATTTCTCTTTTTGCATGTTCACTATTGGAGAATAGAAATGCTACTGATTTTGTATCCTGCTACTGTGCTGAA
>NW_007730482.1:127792-128267 GCF_000696425.1 Galeopterus variegatus | reverse complement strand
CTTCTGGAATACCCATGACTCGGATATTTGAGTGCTTAAGGTTGTCTGATATCTGTCTCAGATTTTCTTCAATGCCTTTGATTCTTTCTTCTTTTCTTTTTCTTTCTTTTTTTTTTTTTTTGTCTGCTTGTGTTATTTCAAGCAGCCCATCTTCAAGTTCAGAGGTTCTCTCTTCAACTTCTGCAAGCCTGCTGGTTAAACTCTCCGTTGTGTTTTGTAGTTTGCTGAATAACTTCTTCAGTTCAGCAAGTTCTGCTACATTTATTTTCAGGGCATTGATTTCCTTGTACATTTCCTCTTTCAGGTCCTGTATACTTTTCCTCGTTTCATCATGATGTCTAGCTGAGTTTTCTTGTATCTCATTCAGTTTCCTTAGAATTATCCCTCGAAATTCCTTGTCAGTCATTTCAAGGGCTTCTTGTTCTATAGGATCTAGAGCTTGATATTTATTATCTTTTTGTGGTGTACTTTCTTG
>NW_007730482.1:120962-127737 GCF_000696425.1 Galeopterus variegatus | reverse complement strand
CTTCAAGTTCAGAGGTTCTCTCTTCAACTTCCGCAAGCCTGCTGGTTAAACTCTCCATTGTGTTTTTTATTTCGCTGAATAACTTCTTCAGTTTGGCAAGTTCTGCTACATTTTTTTGCAGGACATTGATTTCCTTGTACATTTCCTCTTTCAGGTCCTGTATACTTTTCCTCATTTCATCGTGTTGTCTAGCTGAGTTTTCTTGTATTTCATTCAGTTTCCTTACAGTTATCACTCGAAATTCCTTGTCAGTCATTTCAAGGGCTTCTTGTTCTATAGGATGTAGAGCTTGAGAGTTATTACCCTTTGGTGGTGTACTTTCTTGATTTTTTGTATTTCTGGTATCTTTTCTTTAATGTTTATTCATTGTGGCAGGGGGTTTCACAGTCCACAGGTTTGACACTGTTGACTCACTAAGATGTTACTGTGGTTGCTAATTTGGTATGGCTACCTCAATGACTGCTTAGTTGGCCACTAGTGCCTTGTGTGTGTGGTTGCCTCGGGTCTTGGGCCTCTCCGGGGAGCCACCTCTCTCGTAAGCTTGGACTCTGCTGGGCTGCTGGATCATGGGGTGGTACAACAGGGTGTGTGGTCTCTGCTGAGCTTCCACCTCCTGTGCTGGACTTCTCCCTGTTCCGTGAGCTCTGGTCTGGGCTGCTGGGATGCACCGAGGCACCGTAGAGCGTGTGGTCTCTGCAGAGCTTCCCCTTTCCCTGCTGGATGTCTCCCTGCTCTGTGCGTGCTAGGCCGGGCTTGGGATGGAGCCGGGTGGTGGCGGTGAAGCCTACCTGCTGCTGGATCACGCGGTGGCGACCCCCCTCACAGGGTGTGTGGACTCTACGGTGCTTCTATCTCCCCTGGTGGACGTCTCTGTGCTCCGTACGCATTGGGCTGGGCTGCTGGATCCCACAGTAGCACTGTGGTCCCTGTGGAGTTCCCGCCTCCCCTGCCAGAGGTCTCCCTGCTCCGAGTGCACTAGGTCAGGCTGGGAATGGAGCCTGACCTAGTGCCTGTGGTGAAGACTACCTGCTGGATCATGCAGTGGTGGCCCCACAGGGTGAGTGGTTTCTGTGGATCCTCCACCTCCCCTGCCAGACGTCTCCCCACTCTGTGTGTGCTGGGCTGGGCTGGGAATGGAGCAGGGTGGTGGCAGTGTAGCCTATCTGCCAGATTGTGTGACAGCGGCCCCACAGGGCATGTGGTCTCTGCAGAGCTTCTGCCTTCCCCGCTGGACGTCTCCCCATTCCATATGCACTTGATGGTATGTTTTTATAGTTTACATATGCACTTGATGGCCTATCTGCCAGATTGTGTGACAGCGGCCCCACAGGGCATGTGGTCTCTGCAGAGCTTCTGCCTTCCCCGCTGGACGTCTCCCCATTCCATATGCACTTGATGGTATGTTTTTATAGTTTAAATCGGTTGATTTGTGGGAGAGAGTGACGCTAGGGACCGTCTATTCCACCATCTTGACCGGAAATCCTAGCTGGTGAGCTAGAGCTGTTTTGACTAAATCAGTCTCTTCTGGTGGGCTGCTATTAAGAAAATACCTTAGACTGGGTAGCTTATAAAGAACAGAAACTTATTTCTCACAGTTCTAGAGGCTGGGGTGTCCAAGATCAAGGTGCCAGCAGATTTGACGTCTGGCGATGGCCCACTTCCTGATTCATAGATGTTTCCTTCTGGCTGTGTTCTCACATTATATATTAACAAACAAGCTCCCTCAGTCTCTTTTGTAAGGGCACTAATCCCATTCATGAGGATTTTCAAAGGCCCCACCTCTTAATATCACCACGTTGGGGAATAGGTTTCAACATATGAATTTGGGGGGCAGGGGACACATTCAGAGTATAGCATCTTCTATCCCTATGATTCTCTGAAATCAAAGCACTCAGAGTAGAGGTCTTTAAGTGCTTTTGAAAAACTATTTTCTTCTTCTGTTACCATTGTGTATTCATTGTATGTTAATAATGCTATGCCCTGCCCTTGCAGTAGATGATAAATGTTTGGATAGATGGACAGGTGGATGAAAAGCACAGAAGCATTTGTTCTATTTTTCTTGCATGGATGTGCCTCTGGCATGTGACACAGTACCAGTAGGGGGAGCCCTCTATTAATTTGGAAATCCACTGGAGTAATCTCTGTTCAGCAGTCTAATTGTATTTAATTTAAGGATTATGCTAAGAATGCATCCCAGCACCCTACCCCAAGAATTTAAGTTAACAACATTAGGAAATTAATAAATTGTTGTGAGAAGAATAAGACTCTCACCACTGATTCCCCACCCAGGCTTTTCTAGGTGACATTCCAAGTTAATATTTAGAGTCTTTTAATCCATTTTGAAATCAGCTATCATTATGCTCCTAAAAATTTCCAAATTACTGGGTATATTTAGCCCTCAGGATCTCATCGTAATGGGCTGTATCAGATGTAACTACAAACTGATGGGTTTGACAAACTGCATGACAACCAGTCTTTCCATAGTTTTTTTCTTTCAAAAATGAGAGAGTAGTTGTAGATAAGGTTCTTTCCAACTCAATAGGAGAAATGCCTTATAGATGGTGAAAATGTAAAAATATCTTTGAGAACTTTAGGATTATTTTCTCCTCCTAAAATCTGTCACTTTTGAGAGGTCAGCTTATTCTGGAAAAATGTAAATAATGGAAGCTCTTAGCAAACTATATATAGTATGCTAAACTCGGAAAATCAGTGTATATGCATTCTTTATAAGTTTTTGTTTAGAGTTTATAAATTATAGCTTTAGAACATTATTATTAATTGGTATGCAGCTTTCTGCTCTGGAAAGTTCTTTCTCTTTTGTTAAATTATTTTAATGTAGATTAAACCAGAATTTATTACAAAAGGAAAAACATTGTTTTTTATGGTATGGGTTTGAATTTCCAGTGAAGTAATATGGGGTGGGGCAAAATGGCAAAGAGATCTCTTAACTTCCACAAAGACTTAAAAGGAAAATCAAATACTACTTGGAGATCTCAAAGCACTCTAAAAGCTTTATCTAATTAAGCTTTCTACCCCCTGTGCAGTAAATATGCTGTTAGCCATACAGGCAAGATTCTAAGAATTTCTAATTAAGTTGTGTTCTTGGTACCACAGAGCTCAAATTATACAGTTTGCCAAAGGAAATGTTTGCTATGTCATTCTAGTATGACTTCCAATGGAGTTACCATGTAATTTTTCCAAAACAGGCATTGTGTAACATTGTTGTTACTCTATGTAATTCTTTTCACTATTATACTCTGATTTTTAAAAATTGCTGTTAATGATTTCAGTTGAAAACTTGCTTAAGGTATTTGCATTGAAGAAATTGTTTCCTTCTAAATTGTGTGGGTTCATTTTCTGTTGCTTGAATTCAGATCCTATTTACTCTAAGCAGGTTTCTTTGGGGTAGAGGCAGGGCAGAGGTGGACAAAGTGGCCACTATGGTGTCCTAATTCCATATATGAATAGCCTGGATTCTTGGGGCTTTCCTTGGATTCTAGGGCAAGTCGTTACACTTTATTCTCTACTTTCATATGATGGTGATGCAGGTGATAATATTCATTTTACTTTTTTATTGAAACATCTTGAATTTTAATGCAGTCTTTTCGTTTGAGTCTTTTGTTGTCTTTTTGAGCATTATGCAGCAGTGTTTTTCTTTCTACTGTTCCCTCCAAGAAATTACTAAATTCTAGAGGTTACATGATACAAAAATAGTTTGCTTGTATTGGATAAGTTTTCTTTCTAAACTAAACAGTGGGAAAATCTAGATTGGCTCCTAGGTATAAAATAAAGTTTCTTTTACAAAATATTGATTACTGATGCTACAGAAGTAAAAGAGAAAAAAATTTATTCATATTAGTGGTTTTTAGATATAAAATTGTGGGGGCTTTTCTGATTATAAAAGCAATGCACAATTGTTGTCAAAAATATGAGAAATATATATAAACACTAAGAAAAAAATAAGTCATAAATAATCCCAACCACAGGACGTTGGTTATATTTTAATGTAACATTTTTGAGGATTTTCTAGGCCAGCCAGTGAACTTTTTAGTTATATATCTCAACTAACTAATACTGATTTTGATTTTGTATGAGCTAACTGAGCCTCGTATTTCTCAACCAGTATATAAGCTGTACCCAGTAAATACAGTGAATATTTCAGTCTTGAAACTGAGCATGAGATATCCCTTAGGAATTCTAAATTCAGCTGTCATTGAGACTTTAATTTATCTTTGTATATTTGTACACTTTGTTTGCTTTATAGCTAGTTTGCATATAAAGTGATACAATTATCTACATGTAGTATCGCATATGAGTGTGTTATATATATTGACCTGTCCCCCTCAGATTTTAGGCATCCAGGACTTTTTTTGTGGTGAGGATTAATGAAGCTGTCACTAAAAAATAGGTGTATTTAAAAAGGAAGACTTTTTTTTTCTGCAAGGATTTGAAGCTCTCATTGTTGTAGAAGTACTGTTGCAGCAACTTTTATCTACTTCTTAGGAAAGAAGTAAATTTAAATTGTTTGCTATACACTTTTGAAAACAGTCTTAACATAGTAGGAAACAAGTATGGAAATCATGTTTACTACTACTTATCTAATATCATTAACGACTGAACTTACAAGTTATGGTAATCTTATTTTAGAAATAAGAGGAACAAAAAATTTCCTGGTACAGCAATTATCACCTGCAGATGGCCTAAAATTAGCATATTGAGTTAACTCCAGAAACAGCTTGTGAGCTGTGAAATAGAGTTCAGATATAGTGAGATTTCAGAGAAATGCTTGGTATATTGGTATAAATAACCAGATATCAAGATACCAATTGATGCATACAAAGTAAAATGAGACTACTAATAGCTCAGTTTAAAATAGACTATGTAAAACTTGATGTTAAAGAGAATTTGTTTTGATGTGAACATAGTGAAGCCTCTTTACTTATGCATAGAATATTCAGAACAATATGTGTATACATACCCAAACAAAGAAAGCTTGAAATTGAATTTATTATGACTTATTATCTGATTAGAAGGAAAAAATAATTCAGTGTAGATGAAGGCATTACTCAATTTTACAAAAGCATTCAGATTTCAGGATAATTTTTTTAAAGCTTTTCAATGTTATTATTTGAAAGATTAAAAAAAGGTGTTCCATTTTATGGCAAGGAGAAATAATTTAGAGTCAGAATGTAAAAGGAGGAGCTAGTGAGTATAAGAAAGAATGTAACTTTACATGAGAGGACTCGTGCCGTTGCTGATGGATTATTTGGTCATTGAGTAGTCAACAAGTATTTCTGGCTCTCTAATCGGCAGGCATCAAAGCACTGTTTCCTCCCTAGTGTTATGTTATTAAAACTTCTTGAATTTTAATTCACATGTACGGAGAATATATTTTGAACATGTCTGTACATAAAGGCCATCAAGAAAATATTTAATGTTTAGAATGTTATTAATGTAATTTTTAAGTATGATTATATACTATAGGGTTTTGCTGTGGGTTAAATGTGTTTCTCAGAAGTTCATGTTTTGGAAACTTAATCTCCATTGTGACAGTGTTGAGAGGGTAGGAAATCCAATTAAGGTATTTGAAAGGTGCAGCCTTCTAAAAAGTGATTATATTGTGAGAACTGGGTCCTAGTAAATGGACTGATCCATTCATGGAATAATGGGTTGATGATTTAATGGGTGGTCGGTCATGGGTGTGGTTCTGATGGCTTTATAAGGAGAATGAGCAGGTTAGCTCTTGCTCAGTCCATTGTCACCATGTGATACCCTGCGTTGCTCTAAGAGAGTCACAACTGAGAAGGCCCTCACCAGATGTGTCCCATGAACTGTGGACTTCCAGCCTCTGAACTGTAAGAAATAAATTATATTTCTTTGTAAATTACCCAGTTTCAGGTATTCTGTTATAAGCAACAGAAATGGACTAATACAGGTTTCATTTTGTCTCCGATCATTTTCTGCATAATTTTTGACACTCAGAAAGGAGATATTTAATATATAAGATGCACATGGTATAAGGAAAAAAAATAGCTCCCGATGTATGCATTTATATTTCCCCAGTATTCCAAATAAAACTTATATTCTTATTGGAATTTGACTGTACTTAAATGTGTAAATTTTTGTCTTGGGAAAAAACGGAGTTGAACGTTAAAACTCTGCATGACCTCTTATTAGTATTCATATGGTACTGAGATCCCTGGTCAGCATAAAAGAGTCCATCAGCAGATCTTGTGGACTTTCCTGATAGTTCTCTGGATTGTCCACTGCCCACAAATCTCGTTCCTTCTCCTCTCCTTTTGTGTAAGACAGCTAAAAAGGCAGTGGTGACCCCTTCTGGACCCCACTTAGCTACTTTGCAGTTACCAAGTCTCATTTCCTTAATACAAATGCGCACTCGCACATGCGCACACACACACACACACAAACACATATGCTCAGCTGGGTTGTCGTCTTCATTCTGTTTCTGGTGATCTCAAGACTTTGGGGGAACTAAATAATAGCTTCTCCTCACAAAATGTTTGGGGATCTCTTTCTTATGTAATATGTACCTAAGCACTCATGGTCCCCTAATGAAATGTTCTAAATAAAAAAAATGTTTTCAGGGTCGGCCCGGTGGCGCACTGGATAGTGCGCCGCTTGGGAAGCGCGGCGGCGCTCCCGTCCGAGGGTTCGGATCCCACATACAGACCGGCTCCCGCTCAGAGCGAGGCGCGGGAGCAACACCGAGGCTTGTGATCCCGTTGCCGGTCCCGGTCCGGGACGGGGGCAACCC
>NW_007730482.1:48470-120741 GCF_000696425.1 Galeopterus variegatus | reverse complement strand
AAAAAAAAAAAAAAAAAAAAAAAAAAAAAAAAAAAAAAAAAAAAAAAAAAAAAAAAAAAAAAAAAAAAAAAAAAAAAAAAAAAAAAAAAAAAAAAAAACAAAAAAATGTTTTCAGGTACTGTTAAGAATGCATATGATACAATAAAATACTCAGCACTGTTAATACACCTCATGTACATCTGTTTGTACTAGCATGGGAAGCTGTCCATGATGTAGTATTAAATGCATATTCAAGTTGCATGACATATATGACAAGATGCACGTACCTTTTACTTCTTTAAATGTTTAATTCATTCATCCAACAGAAAGTTTTTTAAAATGTATCAGTTGTATAGCTTACATTGTAGTTTCTCACACCTGTTCTCCTTTTTGTATCCTCTTCCTTCTACTGGAATTTCTTTTCTGCCTAGTGAACTTCTATTTATTCTTTTAGAACTTAACTAAAACATCATCTGTGAAACTCTCTGATGCTCCCAGCATAACTGGTCCTTTTCCTAAGCATGGTGCCCTCTACACTCATAGCATTGTCTTGTAATGATTTATTTATATATCTGTTCTCACACTAGATAGTGAACTCTCTCATCACCCACCAGGGGTTCTGGCCTCAACTGAACTGAAGAATAACTATTACATCATGTTGCTCCAGGCCGTTAGTTGATATGCATAAAGCATTTTGAGCGCTCTTTTATCTCCTGCATTTGATAAAATAACATGTGTTTTGTGATTTCAGTTCTTTATCCATATGATTATTAAGGTATTTTTAAAACAGCATTATTGAGGAATAATTTGCATACCATAAAATTCATCCATTTTAAGTGTGCAATTCAATGATTTTTAGTAAGTATACAGAGTTGTGCAGTAATCATTATATTCCAGTTTTAGAACAATTTAATTACCCCAGGAAAATCTAAACTGAGTTATTTTAACATATTGATGGAATGGTTCAAAAACTTCTGTGTGGTGAGTAAAACTGGATGACCTTAAAATGTGTCACTGTTTTTGGCTCTTAGCTGTCTGGGGCACACCACACCTAGATACTTGGTGGTGCTGCATCCTAAAGGGATAGTGTGAGCTGACAAAAGGGACACTAATTTCCCTTCAGAGGCTCCTCTGTGGTGTGATCTGAGCTAGGTCCATTATATATACATAACATATACATATATATATGTTACCTCATTTGAGATTCAGAATATAATAACCTGTGATGTAGATACCCTCTTCATTTAATGCATAAGGACTCTGCAGGGGAGGATAAAGAACGAACTTAGGGTCACACCCCTTGTTAGTAGAAGGGTTGGGATTAGAACTTTGGCCTGACTACATACCACACTTGCCTTAAACATTCAGTTGCTATGTAGTGAGCAATTATTATGTGCTTCCATAAAAAGAAAAATCTGAGGAAATGTGCAAGCAAATTTGAAGAGTTATTATGTAATATGAGAAGAAGAGAAAGTGTCACTATGTTGAAAGGATAAACTCTGATACCAGCTTTTCCTTTGACTTGTTCCATAAAGTTTGGTTTGAAGCCCAGTGGGCACATATTTGATTGAATCAAGCAAACCTAGAAAAGAGAAGATATAGGAGGACTATGTTTTAAAAACTTTACAATATTGAGGCTGTTTGGGCTGTCAGTGTAATTTCTGATTGGGTTTACTTTGGGGATTGCTTTTTATTTTGTCCTAAATGTTAACATTGGTCAGTCTTTATCAACACAAATGGTCAATTTTATTAGCTAGAATTTTGGTTTAGCTCCTATATCAGAGATCTAGTATTAACTTAAACAAAATAGAAATGTAATTCTCTCTCAGATAAAAAGCTGAGTGGGTAGTCAAGGTTTGGCATAGCAGCTCCACCATTGTTAAGGATCCTGCCTTTTTAAAGTCTCATTGCTCTGCCACCATTAGCACTTGGCTTTCATCTTGGGGACTACAATGGCTAGTTTAGCTCCTTCCATCACCTCCACATTCTAGCCACCAGGAAGAAAAAAAGGTGGAGAAGAAGACATAGATTTTTTTCCCCCTTTAAGGGCATAGCTGAGAAGTTGCATTTATTACTTCTCTTCACATCTTCTTAGATAGAATATAGTCCTAAGGCCACACATAGCTGCAAGAGAGGTTGTAGACAATGTGGTTTTTAGGGGCGGGGCACTAAGTGTGGGAAAGAAGCCAAAAGTCCAACTGAAAATTCAGCTGCTGTGTGTTAAGGAATGAGTGAATGTTGGCTGATGGTTGGCAATCTCTGCCCTGTCATGCTATTAAAGTGAATTTAATATGCAACATATAGACTTGCATGTGAGAAGGAGGGAGATACAGAATGCTTTAGGCCAGACTCTCTTTTATGGTTTCTCCTTTTTTATCTGGGCCAGAAGATTTTGCCACATCCAGATACTTCTGTTGAAATAGTTCCCGTATGCTTTGAAGACACTATTTCGTTTCAAAACAGTCTATCTGTTAAGATGCGGTGTCAGCTTGAACTCATGTTTTTACTGAAAAGTGTATGATATAACTCCAGAGTTGACACCTGGATGATGTCCACATAGTTTACCTTGGTAAAGTCTGGATGACATTTTTTTTCTTCAGATTATTTCTAGGAAAAAAATTATCTTTTCATCAGAATACTGTCTGTTTTAATTAATAGTATTATTCAAGATAAAGCCTAAAATTTCTATGCTTGGCATGCATTCAAACCTTATTACTACAAAACAGAATTGTTTCTTAGAAAACTGATGACATCCAGGAATCAGGAATTCAGTTCTAATCTCAGTACTTAACTACGTTGTGATCTTGACTAAGCCATTGGCCTTCTGAACTTTTCTCGGTTAATAATATTTCAAACCAGAGTTTAGACGTAGCCTCTCTCATTATATTGTATGTATTTAGTCAACAGTTATGAAGTCCTTAAAAAATGCAGATGTCAAAAAATGCAGATGTCGGGGCTGGCCCTTGGCTCACTTGGGGGAGTATGGTGCTAATAACACCAAGGCCAAGGGTTCAGGTCCCCATATAGGGATGGCCAGTTAGTTCACTTGGGACAGCGTGGTGCTGACAACACCAAGTCAAGGGTTAAGATCCCCTTTAAAAAAAAAAAATGCAGATGTCACCTTTTCATTGTTGGTTACTGGGCATCACAGATAACTTTAACTTTCTTTAAGGATGAGTTTTACTCACTATTAGCTTGACCAACAAGAGAAATCAATATGAGATATGCTTAATATTTGCCAGCATGTCACTTTATGGCATTCTCATAAAGGTTTTTTTTTATTAGAAAAGATTTTTTGAGCTCTTGAGATTAGAAAGCTTAAGTCATCTTGGTACACAGTTATTTCTTGCGATAATAATATGTCCTTTTCTGAGAATGCATTTTGGAGACGTAGATTTCACCATAAATCCTTTATTATTTGAAGATCTCTGTGCCAGTATTGTATTTCAGGCAAGACTAATTTTAGCCAAATTCACTGAAAGTATTATGAGAGTTATCTCCAGTAATTTCATCTGGTTCCTTTTTATGTACTCTCGATACAGCCAATCTATACAGAGTATATAAAATAAGCTGATGTCTGTTGAAATGGTTAGTGGTTTCATGATTTCCTACTTTTTTGTGGAGGTGAGTTTTCTCCACTCTTTGTTGCTTCCATCCTCGACCATCATTAATGTTTTGTTTTCTCTTTTGCAGATGACACAACTGGTGCTGCCCAACATGGTAGAAAGGTGAGTCATGAGCTCACACACAAACACTGCAGAGGCAGAGCTCATTATTATTTATAGGGAGAATCCTTTCTTTGAGAAGCTCATTAAGGTGACTAATGAACCTAGCCTGCATGTCTTAGTGACAGAGCAATGTGCCAGGCAAGTCACACGGTAGAGCATGAGTCATCAGTGGTGGAGGCCTTTTCCACTCAATTCCCTTTTTATTTCCCTCTCTAGGGTTGTAGTGGTTCCTTTAGATCAGGATTAAAAAGGCTGTCTGAGTCACCGTAACTAACTCAATTGCGTGCTATTCTGAGGGGGTGGATAGAGTTCCTGGGATATTCCCAGGAATGACTTCTTAAAGCTGTATCCTCCCAGAGTGCCAAAATCAGCAGTGTTTCATGAAGCATGACTCCATCCTCTGACTTTTCAGTTCTTCTGGGAGAATGGATATATGAGGAATTTCGGCACGATATAAAAAGGTTATAAGATGTCAGTCCTTGGAGGAAAAGGTGATGTCCACTGGCTCAATATATATTCCAGTTTGAATTGGATTCTACCAAGATATGCTAGATATCTTCATTTTTATTGAGAAATGTGTTTGAGAGTTCTTACATTTGAAATAGCATGAAATGTAAGATTGTAATTAAGCGCTGTTCATTCCTTAGAAAAACCTGAATGACGGATAGGCCTCCAAAAAAAACCTGCTACAAAGAGCTGGGCTTGCATTTTGAACTAGCTTTATCATTTGCTGAATTTAGGGCTTCACAGTCATCATTTCCTTGCAAAATAGCTTTGAGTTTGGGAAAGACCCAAAGGAATCACAGCTTTGAAAAGGGAAGACCTGAGGACTCTACTTCTGTTAAGAAACCTTTATGACCAGCTGCAGGCAGGGATTACAGCTTATGTTTATTGAATACATACTGTGTGCCAGCTGTTGTACTGCCAACTTGGTATGTGCTAACTCATCTAACATTGATAGCCTCCCACCATTGTACAGATGAGGAAACTGAGATTAGGATTATGTTTGTTGAATATCTACAGAGACTGACAATGAAACTTTCTCAGCAAGACACTCTGTAATGTTCTTTTATATGTACTGTTTTGCATATTTTTTTTTTTTTTGTCTTTTTCTTTGTCCGGCCACGGATCGCAACCCTCAGTGTTGCCCCCGTACCGGACCGGGGACCGGCAACGGGATCGCAACCCTCGGTGTTGCTCCCGCGCCTCGCTCAGCCAGTGAGCGGGAACGGGTCTGTATGTGGGATCCGAACCCTCGGGCGGGAGCGCCGCCGCGCTTCCCAAGCGGCGCACTATCCAGTGCGCCACCGGGCCGGCCCCTGTTTTGCATATTTTAATTGCTTTCTTTTAGTAACATTTCTCTTTACAGCCTTCAAACTGCTTGTTGTTGGTTAACAGCGGGGGTGGGCCCCTGATGGTCAGATATGGAAATAGCAGCGGTCAAACCAGACCAGAACCCTAGAAGATAGCATAGTCAGGGCAGACAGAGAAGAACCCAATAGGGATGAAATTTGGGCCATCATCTTAATCTTAATTTTGACATCTGCCTGTGACATGGTATTAGTTCAAGACAGTAAATCCATCCATTAAAAAAGAAATACTTATAAATCACAGAGATCTTATAAAAGGAAGTTTTAAGTGGGTTGGTGAAAACTATATCAAAACAGAGAATGGTTGTGAAATCATTTTGCAGAGCATAAAGTATTGGACTCAAAGAGTCATAGAAATCCAGTGCTTTAAATTAATTGAAAGCAACCACTCTCATTTGACAGGTGAAATATTTGAGGCCCAGTGAGACAGAGTGCTGTGAAGCCACACAGTTAGTGAATGATACAAATGTCAGGGGCCGGCCCGGTGGCGCACTGCGCTAGTGCGCCGCTTGGGAAGCGCGACGGCGCTCCCGTCGAGGGTTCGGATCCCACATACAGACCGGTTCCCGCTCACTGGCTGAGCGAGGCGCGGGGGCAACACCGAGGGTTGCGATCCCGTTGCCGGTCCCGGTCCGGTACGGGGGCAACACTGAGGGTTGCGAACCGTTGCCGGACACGGAAAAAGACAAAAAAAAAAAAAAAAAAAAAAAAAAAAAAAAAAAAAAAAAAAAAAAAACAAATGTCAGGAGCTCGGAACTTTTCTGTAGACCTGGCAGCCACTGTCACAGTTATAGTGGAGCATTAGATAAAAAACAAACAGTGCAAAGAAAGAAATCTGTCCATTCAACATGCAGTATTGAGTAAAGTTTATCACGGAGTGTATACAAGATGAATTGGATCCTTTAAGAAATCCAGTTGACTTTAAACTTAAGGTTGAGAAATTATATGTTAGAAAGCCATCAGAAGCTATGGACTGAATGTGATTGTGGTACTTGCTAAGAACTAGTAAAAATGTACGTGGATTTTATGAATCAGGACTTTTGATTAAGAGAAGGAACATCTGTGTCCACTTAAACTTAAGGAGTTACTAGGTATATCAGTCAAGGTAGACTAACTGCTGTAACCGCCCCTTAACCCCTGTAAATCTCCTTGGCTTAACACTATAAGGTTTATTTTTCTCTCACATCTCTACCCAGTCATTCAGGGATCTGAGACTCCTTCCAACTTGGGGCCCTGTCATTCTCTAGGGTCTTGGAATTCTCCTCTGCATCCAGCCAGCAGATGAGGGAAGAGAGTAAGGATGATTTTAGGGGAGATTTCATGGGTGAGCCCTGGAAGTGCTGTACATCATTTCTGCCCACATTCTATTGTCCAGAACTCAGTCACAGGCTATAACTAATGGCATGGGAGGCTAGAAATGTTAGTTCTCTGCCCAAGAGGAAAGAAAACCTCCAAGTTAACAGATCACCTGAAAGAGTTCTTACTTGCCACATTATAAGTGGTTTCATTTTAGCCTGCTGTTTACACCACCCCAAAATGCCATATTTCCTATAGTTGATCTCCAAAGCATTGGTATCTCCACTAACAGCAGAGTCCTTTATAAAGATCCTTTGTTATTGTTGTTTTCCTTTCACTCTTATGAATGAGAGTTTCCAAATCCTCTAGCACTATCGCCTAGGGCTATCACTAAACAAGTATCTATAATCAAACTAAGGTATTATTACCATAGAAGTAGAAAGTGCACAATTACATTATAGGGAAAACTTGCTCTTTCCACTTCCCTGGAATTATAAACATTGTGTACAGCTGGAGCCAGGAGGTGGTTGCCATAACAACCATGGAAAAGCTAAAAATAGCCTCTTTCATACTGTATTGCTTAAGGTGGAATTATGACATGTTATAGTGTTTCGGGGCAGGTAATTTTCTTTCATGTTCTAAGTGTTTGCAAACTTTCTTATACAAAGCAGTATTTGTATAATGTAAGTGTTTGGATTGCTGCTTCCAATTATATACCTGACCCATGTGTTCCAGGATTCTTTTTTAACATAAAACTCTTTTTTGCTATGTTTCTCAGTCTTCTTGAGAGTCTGTTAGAAAATTGTCTGAACCAATGTTACTATTGTATTTAAGATTAAAAAATATATAATGACCCTCCAAGAGCATGCCTATGTGCTCTTTCCCTGATATGAAGTGACAATGTGAAGAATTGTGATGGGGTCTTTTTTGCACATTCTCCCTCGGCCATCAAACTCCATATACAGTTAGCTGTCCATGGTAGGATTGATCTTGTGGTTCCAGTTCTTCACAGCAGCACTTACACCTCCCCACCTCTCTCTCCTTACCTGCAGTGTGGGGCGGTGACGAGGGTCCTGAGGAAGGCGGGAATCAGTGATTTATTTCAAAGGATACCTATTATTTCTTATATGACAGCAGTATTTTTATGGAGGTGTGGAAAAGAATACTGCAACAGTCTGATAGAATACTGCGGCATTTATAGAATAAAGCCTTGGTGGGTTTTTTTGTTTTCTTTTTTTTTTTTTTAGCCAGGTGACAATTAAAGAAAGTCTCAGTGGAAATTTCACAGGTCTGAGGGAGCATGGCTATAGGAAGCTATAAATGCAAGGTACGAAACTTTACAAAGTTGGGCGAGTTTAATGTTTGGCTTGTGGGAGGGCTAGTAATTGAAGAAAGTGTTTGTATGGAAAAGGTGCTTCCATATCAGCATTTGGTGTTTTCTGCTTTGTTTTTCCAGTATTTTCATTCTAGCAGATCCTTAATAATTTGTGCCACTGAGACACCATTGTATGGCTGTTAACAAGTAAGCAGTGTGATGAATTAAGAATGTTGCATCACAGAAAATATTACTTGACTTTATTTGGATAATTGTCATAACAAACTAGGAAATGTGCCGAAGTATGAGCAACATGAGTCTTCATTATAGAACTTCAGCAGAAATTCTTAATGTACCTTCCAATCTTAGAATTGTTCCCAAGTCCCCGGAAAATGAGATATTAACCAGGGTTTGGCTTTATGTTTGTTTCCGTGTGCAATTAAGTGCAGCCCATTTTGTCCTTCTGCTTGATATAACAGAGTTGTCATGAGTCTGGCTGTGCCATGGAAACTGGTTTGACGTCACTAATTCTGCTTAGATGGAGGATTAGAGCTAGACAACATAGCTGATTTTAAAGACAAGTCCTTTGTGCCTCGCAATCCCAAATGTTCATCACCATTTCTACATAAAGAATAGATACTGTATACAGTACAAGACTTAAAACAGGCTATACGAGTGTGTTAGTTATGATTCAGAAAAAACTAAGTTGAATATTATTATCCTTGGAGAGAAAGAGAAAATTGTACAGTGGTGTGTATGTGCACGTGTGTGTGTGTGTGGGAGGAAGGTTTTTGCTAGACAAATATCTGTGCTTGATGGTAGAACAGGGATTTATAGAGGGGGTGTTTACTTTCATTTTGGAACAGTTATAAGTGCTATCCTTTTATTTACTTAGGTCTAGTGCATCTTGCTTTATACTTTGCTGATCTTAGATTTGTTTTAATGTATTTTAGAGTACAAATAATGTGTTTTGTATAAAGCACGCTAAAATTCTGATTTTTCCCTAATTCAAAGTAGCTCTACCCCTTAGAAATTTTAAATCGAGGTAGAATATTTGAGAAACAAAGATGTTAATTGCCTCAAGGAGTAAACAAGTAAAGGAGCATGACTGCATAATTGTGACATATTGGATTATTGGTCTGTATTATTTTTGAAAATGGGAAAGAGGCTTTTATTATTTTTAAATGACTTTTCCTGTACTGAAATCATTGCTTTGGTGATTGAAGTTTTAAGAATCTCTTTTGATGAGGTCAAGATTCAGTTTTTAAAATGTATTTGATAACATTAAACTTTTAACTTCTAAAGACTTTTAAATTGCATTTCATTTCCGAGAAATGAAAAAAAAAAGGTATGATTTTTGTTCAAGGGCACACACAACTACCTCAGCTAATTTGAGTATAATGGAAGACACAATTCAACTGATAAAACCAGCAATGATAGGCAACAGCTTTAATGAAAAACATCATCTGCATTTACTTCATACTGGCATTTTCTTCACTTGTTTTGAGTTGAGTGAGGATATAGCAATTCCTGGTTGTATGAGAAAAGGTTAAAAGAAAACACTATACCTACAAGGATGCTTGGGGTACAGGAGGGGGTTAACTTGTCAGGATTTTGGGTTAGTTCTCAGAAAGCATATTGTGTTGTGTAAGACTCAATAGCTCTCTTAGCTTCTACTTGATTGGGATCTGCTCCCAGCTTAAGGGTGATACATTTCAATATATTGTGAATCACTCTTTCTCTCTTTTTACAGATTTTTTGATATATATTTCACATGCCATAAAATCTACCCATTTAAAGTGTGCAGTTCAGTGGTTTTTAGTACTTTCATAGAGCTGTACAACCATCATCACAACCTAATTTTAGAACATTTTCAACACTCCAAAAAGACAGATGTCTTAAACATCGTAAATTAATACTGTATTAAAAGTCTTTCATGGGCCGGCCCGGTGGCGCACTGGAGAGTGTGCCACTTGGGAGCGCGGCGGCGCTCCCGCCGAGGGTTCGGATCCCATGTGGAGACCGGTTCCTGCTCATTGGCTGAGTGCGGTTCGGGCGCAACACCGAGGGTTGCGATCCCGTTGCCGGTCCCCGGTATGGGCGCGACACCAAGGGTTGCGATCCCGTTACCGGTCAGTAGAAAAGACAAAAACGGGAAAAAAAAAAAAAAAGTATTTCATAACAAAAGTGGTTTTTATTCCATTTTTATCAAAGGAATTTCTCACAAATATAGATGAAATAACTAGATATTCATTGCTAATTCACCAGTTATTAGAGTGATTGGGTTCTAACTCCTAATACAAAGCTTACCTTAAAATTAAAAAAGAAAAGGCTTTTCTGTTTCTGAAAGAAACATAACCAAAAAATACAAGAATGATGTAGTTAATTCATTGACTATTTATTTTCAACTTTCTTCAAAACCCTTAATCACATTTTAAAATTTGAAATTTGATCTCTATCACCAAAATGTTAATGGATTTCACTGCTTAGGAAAGTGTATATTACTAATATGGACTTCTGTTTAAAAACAAAACAACAACAACAAAAAAAACTTGTTTCCAGTGGCACACATTAAGCCGAGGATCCGAGCTTCCCTTTGATGGTTGAGGTGGCATCTCACCTAGAGCCTGGCAGATGGAGTGGGTGACCTCTGGGGACTATTCCTTTTCAGATTTATGTCTATAATAACTTAGATGCCATCTAATCATGTTTCTTTTATTATTTACCATAAAAAGAGTCTGTATAGTCCCCCCTTTTTTAATACTTAAAAAAAAGAATAGGCCTTGGGGAAGTAAACTCAGACAAAGACCAATGAGAGACTGGGTTGAAGGAAAAGAGCCTGATATGAAGGACAGGAGGTGGATGGGGTCAGGGGCAGGAGCTGAAGAAGGGGGATCCTTTCAGAAGAATGGGTTTGAGGGGAAGAGTTGGTTGTTGGTTCTAACATTCCTAAAACCATAATTTCACACTTAACTAATATATGCTTGCTAACAACTGGTATATTTACAACATTGCTTTTCCAAACAAATTTTCATTTATTTCTAGAATTAGAAATTCCTGGTAACTTTCTGACTTTTAACCTTCAGTAGTCTGTAAAAGTTACAGTAGAAAATGAGCTTTATCTTTCGGCAAAAGAATACAGTTTGATGAACTATAGAATCGCATAATTTTAGAGTCGATTCTTTGGCACCTTACTTTCCCTGATGTCTACAACCCAGGGAAAGTAAGAGAGCAGGACATAACCATTCACTCTTTGCCAGAGAATTTTATTAAGTACCTGTTTGTGTTACATGCTTAGTACCATGCACAGTGAGGAAAATGGGCTGTGATGTCCAGAAGCATGTGGTTTTGTTGAGGAGGGAAAATGTTTATACACATAGAATGATTAAATACTGTATAGCAAGGTAGTATGCCAAATTAAAGGTAGTATGCAGAGAGTATAAGAGTCCCTGTTTAGTTAGAATTCTTGGTCTGTGGCCAGAGAGGACCTCAGAGGGTAGAGATCAGTTTGAGGGGAATATAGATCTGATCTGTGCATGCCCTGAATTACTAAGACTGAGAAATGAACTAATCATAAAGAAGAGATATCCTTAGCTGATTGAATTATGCCTCATTCACGGACCAAGCATGTCACACACTGATGTATGTTAAGAAAAACAGCTATTTTTTCTCTTTCAAATAATTACATACCTTGATCTGTAATTCACAAACAATTGTGTATATGATTTCACTCTGTTTACTTGGTACATTTTCCTTTTTAGATCTAAAGGGGTGATTCTCAACATCTCCTCTGCCAGTGGCATGTTTGCAGTTCCACTACTGACCATCTACTCTGCAACTAAGGTGAACTGTATTTTAGTAAGCCACGTCCATACAAGAGTGAGGAATAATTTTTAGTCAGCAATTAATGTAGATTTACCTTTCTTAAAGTTGTGTTCTTGGTAGTCTTCCAATGGACTAAGAAGAAAAAGCAGATGCCCCATGTGAGTTTCAGGAGAGCCAGAGCCGACATATATGGATAGGGGTAAACTTACACGTGGGACACCAGCATATCAGATCCACAGATGCTTTTTTCCCTCCTAATTTGAAAAGTGATTCTTGTACTTCCCATGGATAACTGGCTTAGTCTAGTTAGCTCAGTTGATTAGGTCATGACTAATGAGTCTAAGATTAGAGATGCAATACATGAATAAGTCAGCTTGACATAGCAAAGAAAAATTGCATGCAGTCAGCACGTAAACGTATACAAGGTAAACTGGGTGAGTGTGAATATTTTGCCACATCATCCATAATTCACAGATATTCGTTGTCCCTTCTGGGGTGTGACAAGAATTTTCCAGAACTCTCTGTAAGATGTCGTAATTTCATACAATATCATCATTCACCTCTTCACATTACTACTAGGAAAATAGTTTAGAATGCATTTCTTACAGCCTGCAGGTCAATAGCATCATCTTCAGATACACTGATGATGCATGGAACACATCTTTGAAGTGGGGAAGATGACCATTTGGATGTTGAAATTAGGCAAGCTTTTAAGGAAAAATAAGCAAAATATAATACCCAGTAAGAACTTGCAATACGTCAAGAAAGGAAAAGAACAAAACATCTGTCTTCTTTTTCACTTGAAAAAACTCAGTCACTATTATCTTTTGAAAAAAGATTGGCACCGCCCTCAACTTCTGCAGTCTACTTGCTTTATGTATCTCTGCAACACACAGTAGGCATGTTTAAAATGAATACCATGTTTCTTGAGGTGATTGGTGAACTCCAGCTTCTTACCTGTTCTGCTCTATGGATACAAGACTGTTACTAATTGTGACTCTTGCAGAGTCATTATTGATATTGCCTTTCAAGCCTGAGGTTGAGTCCACATTTGGAAAATGGCACATTATATTTTACAAGTAGATTTAAGACTGTGTTATCAGAAGAGGAGCTGTCACATTCATCTCTACACTTTTTGGATCTTGCCATCTCAAAGTACCAGGAAGATACTTGCTCTTTCCTTTTTAGTGACAACAAAATCCCCACAGAACACAGTGGCAAGTAGAGAGAAGAAATACATCCTTTGTTATATAATATAAAAATATTTTTTCTTGGAAAGTAATTTTCTGGGAAAAAGATAAGAACAGCCTTTTACAGTTAAATAAAACTTTGATCTGGATATTATATTTGGTTAGATAATACTTCATTTAGTGGCAGATGAAAACAACTTGAGGTTTTGAAGTGTTTTTTTAAGGTCTCTTCTCCATTCGAAATGAAGAGAATGATTAGAAATGGTAGTGTTAAATGGTTAGTTTATTATTTTTTATCTCCTTGACTACAAATTAGGGAGATTGATGTAATGTGTGTGTTTTCTCCTCACTCCCACTGCCTCTCAGGCTTTTGTAGATTTCTTCTCTCGATGCCTCCACGAGGAGTACAGGAGCAAGGGCATCTTTGTGCAGGTGAGTGGAGTTTGTTTTAGTTAAGTATTCCTGTTTTTGTGTGGTTTCCACAGCAACTGTTGCTGTCTTGGCAACAATAGAAAATCACATTCCCAAGTGAATGTGACGTTAGCACATCATTAAAGACGTGGTTCCTTTTTCCTTTTATGAACTTAAGTCTACATTTTTAGAAATTATCCCCTAGAATTTTTAAGCAAAGATACCTAAAGTAGAACTAAATGCAATATAAATAGTTGAGGCATACTTATTGTCAGTTCTTATAGCTTTATTTTGAGAGAATCAGACCATCTATATATCTTTTTATTGTGGTAAAAAGTACATAACATAAAATTTACCATTTTAATCATTTTTAAGTATGCAGTTCAGTGGCATTAAGTTCATTCACATTGTTATGCAGCCATTGCCACCAACCATCTCCAGAACCATTTTCATCTCCTGAAACTCTACTCATTAAACAATCTCATTCTCCCCTCCTCCCAGCCCCTGGCAACCACCCTTCTACTTTCTGTCTCTGTGAATTTTGATTACTCTTAGTATCTCATGAGTGAAATACTACAGTATTTGCCTTTTTGTGACTTGTTTATTTCACTTAGCATATTGTCTTCAAGATTCATCCATTTTGAAGCATGTGTCAGAATTTTCTTCCTTTTTAAGGCTGAATAAAATTCCATCATGTTTATACAAAACGTGTTTTGTTTATCCTTTTATCTGTCAGATGGACACTTGGCTTGCTTCCATCTGTTGGCTATTGTGAATAATGTTGATATGAACATTATTATGGGTGTATAAATATCTTTCTGAGACCCTGTTTTCCTTTCTTTTGGATATGTATATGGAAGTGGAATTGCTGGAGCATATGTAATTCTATTTAAATTTTTTTAGGAACTACAGTACTTTTTTGCGTATCGGCTGTACCAGTTTATATTCCCACCAGCAGTGTACAAGGATTCTGATTTCTCCACATCCTTGCTAACATTCATTTTCTGTTTTTATTTTGTTTTGTTTTTATAATAACCTTCTCAATGGGTGTGAAGTGGTATCTCATTGTGGTTTTGATTTGCATTTTCCTCATGATTGGTGATATGGAGCACCTTTTCAGGTGCTTACCGGCCATTTGTATAGCAACTTTGGAGAAATGTCTATTCAAGTCCCTTGTTCATTTTGTAAATTGGGTTTTTTGATTGTTTTCATTGAGTTGTAGGAGTACTTTATATGTCCTTGATATTAACTCCTTATTAGATATATGATTTGCAAATATTTTCTCCCACTCTGAGTTGTCTTTTCACTCTTTTGATAGTGTCTTTTTATGTTTGAAGTTTTTAATTTTGATGTAGTCCAGTTTATCTATTTTTTCTTTTGTTGCTGGTGCTTTTGGTGTCATAGCCAAGAGATCCTTGCCAAATCCCATGTCATAAAGCTTTTCCCCTGTTTTCTTCTAAGAGTTTTACAGTTTTAGTTCTTATGTTTAGGTCTTTGATCCATTTTGAGTTCATTTTTATATAGACCGTTGAGTTTATTATGTAGCTAGCAGATAAAATACTATGAAAACACAATACAAAATATGAGCGGAAGCAAATGTAGGAGTTTATGGGTATCTATCTCAAGTCAGCAATTGTTCAACCCGAAGAAATAATGGCTCACAGTATTTCCATGCTTAGGTGCATTTTTAAAAATGTCTTAGGAGAAGTTGCAGTTCTTACCTCTTTCCTGCTCCTGCCCATCACCTACCTCACCTCTACACATATCTGTGTTCACTGTGGCTTGCACTACTATGAGCCTAGTATTTCACTTTTTGTACCGTGAAGCCCCAAATGATCAATCAAAGTAATAATGGTGAATATTTGAGTGGATACTTTTCAGGTACAGTGCTAAGCACTTTATATGTGTCATTTTACTGCATCTTATAATGATCCCATAAGATGGTATGATTATCATTTTTGAAAAAGATGCAGAAATTGGGGCTCAGAGAGGTTAAGCCACTTGCCCATGTTGAACCAGAACTCAAATCTAGGTCTGTACCAAAGCCTTTGTTCTTAACCCTTAGGCTACTTGCTCCAGGCCTGTAGGACAGCATTCAACATTTACTAGATCCATCTGTGATCAGGCAGTGATGGACCAGAGAGTGCTTGGCTGCTTAGTTCCATTTCCTTCTTTATATCTGTAGATGGGCCTACGTGTTATCTAGATCTAGCTTCTAAACCATTTCATTCTGAATAGATACTAGAGCTAAATCACCTACCATGAGAGAGAGTGGTAATGAGAAGAAAGGTGGAATGAATGTTTCCTCATCTGCCAGGGTCAACTTAGAGCCTGCTTCCTCTAATCCCCACTTGAGCTTTTGCCCAAAGGACCCTAGATGTCATAGCCCTTTGGTATTATTTTGGTTTATGGCTTCCCATATGTGTAGGGTACCCTGGGGAGGACAGAATTTTCTAGAATACTGGATTTTATACTGAATTACTATACTCTCCTCCCTTCCTTCACACTAGTCGTTTTAATGCTGGTAGCTCAAATCTGGTATGTATAGTGTGTTGTATTTTGGTAACAAAGAAACCAGTAAAGCATTTGAGGGAGGTAAGACACCACATGCCATGCAGTGTTATACCATTTTCTTTCCAATGAATCTATTGCAATCAAGCGATTAATTTAATTTTTAAATACCTACTGAGACTAGGTAGGAATCCTAAAGGGCCATTGGTAGGTGACCTACAGGTGGAGTGACCAGAATCTGCAAATGCTTCAGTGACACAAGGTAGTATAAGGTTAGGCGGAGCACAAACAAGCAATTTCTAAAATCCTGTTAATAGACAGGACTGTCTCCTCTCTGATTCCAATAGCTTATTTCCCCCAAACATCTTTTCAACAGATTCTCTGCCTATGAATCTGATGAGACTAGAAGCTACTACAAAAATGTTAGCATTTGTCTTCTGAAATATTTTACTTTGATAAATTTTTATTTTTCCCTAATAATTAATTATAAATTATGTAATTTCATCAGTCGTTTTATATATATATATATATAATTTTTTTTTTTTTTTGTCTTTTTTTTGTGACCGGTAAGGGGATCGCAACCCTTGGCTTGGTGTCGCCCACACCACGCTTAGCCAGTGAGCGCACCAGCCATCCCTATATAGGATCCGAACCCACGGCGAGAGTGCCACTGCGCTCCCAGCACTGTACTCTCCCGAGTGCGCCATGGGGTCGGCCCAGTCATTTTATTTCTTCATACAAATTCATTCAGCGTTTAAACTTAGAATGAATTTGTTAAAAAAAAAATAAATCTCAGGTTTTTGTGAGGGAAAGTACCATTGTCATTTCTGTGTGAACATATATCTCAATGCTGAAGTGGAACAGAAAGAGAACCTATTGATTTTTCTTTGGTGGTGTTTTTTGCCCACAAATTCTTCAGACTAGGAGTATTTATCAGCTAATTCCACCTTTTACTCTATCCTACGTATATTTCCTGAGTGATCTTCTTAAAATACAAATTGGATAATGTTGCTTTCCCTCATAGTCCCCCAGTGCTACCCATGAATTTTATGGTTAAATTCAAACTCCACAAAGCCATCTCATCTTTTGCCACTCTGTCACCCTCCCTCCTGTTCATGCCAGAGTGGACATCATGGTGTCCAGTACGTGCTCTGCCCTCTGAAGTACCCACGCCTGGCTCCTCTGCTGCCATCCCTTTTTCCAACTCCTTTCTCACCATATCTCCTCTCTGCCCCATTCTCTCATGAGCTCTGTGACCCGGTCCATCTTTCAAGGCTGAGGTCATGGTTCCTCTGCCCCAAGAAACCTCCTTTCAGCCCCTTGGCACATTTGGTTACACCTTTCCTTCTGCTCTATCTTCTTATATACCTCTGCCTGCTACTCTCTGACCCTTCCCTTTCTCCTCCACTTCAACGTATTCTTGAGAACAGGACTTTTTTTCTTGTTTGTCCTTGTGTTGCTAGTGGCACATGTAATCTGTCGCACACTAGAAACCTGCCTTTTGCAAGGCATCACAGAGGACTCTGGTTGGGCATGGTCATGCTTTGCGGTACACAAGCATCCATTTTGAAGGCCTCCTGAGCTGCTTCTGTTTCTCCCATATGCTGCTGGACTTGAGTTTTCAACCTGTATACCTGGATGGCTTCCAGGCTAATGTTATGTTGCCAAGTTTCTGGTTTTTTTCTAATCTTTGGAAGGAAAGCTGTCTTTTTAGTTCTACCTTCATGTGAAGATTGCTCTTTGGGGGGAGGAAGAGAGTATATTTTTCAAATTCTAGACTTTTATATTAATTCCTAATTAATATTTTCTCTTTGCTTTTCTCTCCCCATCTTTCCCTCAACTTCTTTCCTATAATTTTATAGGAGCATTTAAAATTTTCTTCAAGAATTCAGATTTGCCATTGTAGAAGCATTTCCTGGAAGTACAATAATAAACAGTAGCAACAACAAGTGATATAAATGCCCTCATGGTGAATTATGGGTCTGATGGACTCTGTCTATTGATTTTGAACAGAAGATGGCAGGCATATCTCCAGTAAACCTTATCAAAAGTGTGCTCCATTGGTGAGGACTATTTGTTCTCATTCTTACCTTATAACTAACACCCAGTCCAAACTATGCTTAATCTTTCAAAGGGCAAAATCATAAGTAATCTGACTGGCTAGGCAGTGGACCCTAGTCCCAGCTCCTTCTGTGTGCTCTGTACTGATTAGCCATTAATGCTGGGCAAGTATGATGTAGCTAAGACTGAGACTAAATCCTAAAACCATGCCTCCTGAACTTTTATTCTTCAAAACTCTAACAAGCCTTCTTGTTTTTTAAAAAAATTTTATTTGGAAATAATTTCAAATCTACAGAAAAGTTAAAACAATAAAAATCGTACAAAGAATACCTTAATACCCTTTGCCGAGATTGACTTATTGATAACATTTTACTGCATTTGTCTTATCATTGAAGAGTAAGTTGCATACATCATGGTCTTTCACCTCTAAATACTTGAGTTTGTATTTCTGAAGAATAATGACATTCTTGTATATAACCAAAGTATGGTTACCAACTTTAGATCTAACATTGATATAATATTTTTATCTAATGTATTATCTGTATTCCAATGTTTGCCCTATAGTATTTTTTATATCATTTTTTATCCTCCAGTAAAGAATTCAGTCTGAATTCAGTCTACAGTCAGGTATTATATTTAGTTGTCTTATCCCTTTAGTTTTCTTTAATCTGGAAAATAATTTAATCTTTAATATCCACAACCTTCCTTTGTCTTTTATGACACTGACATTTTTGAAAAGCACAGTACCACTCCCCTGCTCTTTTTAATTGAGTATTTCTCATTTGGGGCTTATCTGATGCTTCCTCATGGTTAGATTCAGGTTATATTTTCCTGGCCATAATATTGCATATGTCATGTTGTGTCCTTCTCAGGGAATCACATCAGGAGACACATAAGATCCACCTGCCCCTCATTGGTGTTACTGATTCTGACCCTCCAGTCAAGGTGTTACCCGATTTCTTTGTTGTTACTATTGTTTCCTTTGCACTAATAAGAAATCTGTGGGGAGACACTTTAAGACCATGCAGATATCCTGCTCCCTATCATAATTTCCCCTAAAGTTAGCATCCAGTGCTGTTTCTTCACAAACCTGCCTTATAAAGAGGTTTTTGATGTTAAGGAATTCATGAAGCCCTGTCTGGCTGTTTAGTCATTTCAAAGCAAGAAGTCACAGCTGAAGCATGGTCACAGCTTCCTTGGTCTGGGCTGTGGTTTTATGCAGATCACATTTGTTACTAGTGTATTTAGAGGCAGTGAGGAAGGATCCTGAGCCCAGAGTCAGCAGACCAAGGTTTGAGTTCTGCTTTCACCACTAAGTGATAGTCTGACCTACAAAAAGCAGCTTCATTAATTGGGGCCTTAATCTGCTCTTCTGGCAAGAGGATAAATGATGTGGTATATATTAAAAACAGAAAAAACTGGGAAATAATACGTAAGTTTGAAGAAGAGAGGAAAGAAACTTGCATTTATTGAATATCTACAATATGCCCCATGTTTTCACCTATTTTATTATCTCATTTGAGATAGATGTTAACCTAGCGCCATTTTACAAATAGGAAGCAAAGGATCAATAAAAGTGTGTAACTTGCCTAAGGTCAGTTCAGTTTATCAAACAGCAAGTGTCTGCTATTTGTTAGGTCCTTAGCTGGGCAGCGAGGACACAAAGGTAAGAAAGGCACCGTCCCTGTCCTCCGGGCACAGCCATACAGAAGACATATATTTAAATACATTACACCCACAGTAAGTCCAGAACTAGAGGTATGTGTTGTGTTCCACATTTCTTCAGTCGAGAAATATTTAGGGTGTACCCTGAATAGCATGGCAAATGGCGTGCAGTGGCACAAAAGACACAGTCCCTGCTGTGGTTGACTTTGCATTCAGTGGGAGGGAGACAGTAAATAAGTAAACAAATACATGAATAAGATGATTTTATACAGTGATAAGTGCTACAAAGAAACTAAAGGAGAGTGATGTGTTCAAGTATGTGGGGCAGTGTGGGGAATTTACTGATCTGGGTTAGTAAACAGATTTGAATAACTCCAGTTATCAAAAAAAAGTCTGTGCTCTGTCTGCAGTGCCCTCTTGTTTCTCACAGAGGTATTGCTCTGCACCGGTTTTCTTCCTTTGACCCGGGAAGCCAGGTCTCTGAAATGCTATCAGTGAGATCACTTGCCAACTGAAATCACCCCTCAGGTTTATTTTACCTGACTCTACCAGAGGAAAGGTGAAGATGCAGGTAGAGACCATCTAAACCTGGAGAAGGTGGTTGTAGGTTTCAGCTGACCTGAAAATGAAGTAGGTTTTCTCTTTTTTATCAAGAGATTACAAAAGAATACTCCATTTAAATTTGAACTTAGCATCATGAAGAAATCCTTTGGGCCCCATTTCCTTAAGTTGCTACCTGCCAGTGCTTTTATCTTATTTGGTGATGAAAGTTGGTGGTTTTTTAAATTCAGTAAGAATGTGGTTTTTAATCAGAATAGAATAGATTTGGTTTAATTTATGCTTACAGTAATCATGTAGATTTATTATTGGGCTTGAAAGAGCTAAAAAGCTAAATATTGGGAAATGGCTACCAGGCTACGTTTTCAAACATAAGTCTTCATCCATTCTTCTTATTAATTCAGTGACACTGAAAGGAGGTAATGGAGTGTGTCTTTAGTGCAAATGGAGCCTAAATAAGGAGAATGGTAAAGCAGTATAAAGAATCTTACCAGAAATACATCTGTTTGGTCAACTGTCCCAACTTTGAGAAATGGCTTAAGAATAGTAAAATAAGCTTTGGGGGATAATTGGACCCAGATCCCTACAACCAGGTGAATTTCCATTTTACCAGTGGTAATGTCTTTTTTCTAGGCTCTTTACAACAGTGTTGCCCCACAAGATCTAAAAACTTACGAGATGCCTTCAAACCACTACATCTGTGTCCAGAAGGACTAAGATATCCAGTTGGTTACTTCAACAGTCAGATATTCTCTGGAAAATGGCGTTCTTACACATTTTACAGGATATAAAAATTCAGCCAAGTTCTTCTTTCCAAATTCATTCTGAAAATATAAATATTAGAAAACTTAGAAAATAATACATACTAGAATTTAAATCCCACACTCTTTAACTGACAACATTTTATTTAATCCTCATTATAGTACAAGAAGGATAATACCCCAATTGCAGAGGAAGAAACTAAAGATTGGTCATTGAGTATTTTGCTTGAGATCACACAACTAGCAAGTGGTGAAGCTGGAATTTTAATTCACATTCATTTGATTTCAGCCAACACTAATTTTTTCCCCCTATTATCCTTCTACCTCTTTTTCTCACATCCCAAATTCAGTCCATCAGGAAATTCCCCTGACTTTAGTTTATCCTTGAAATGTATCCACTGTCTGATAGAGACCATTCTAATCTGAGCCACCATTATATCTTGCTTTGGATGCTTTTCAATATCTTCCCATCTGTCTTCCCTACTCCCATCCTTGCCTATATCCCCTGCAGTCTGCTCACAGCAGCCTGAGTGATCTTTTTAAAATAAAATTTAGTTATTCTACTCCTCTGCTAGAAATTATCCCATGGCTTCTAGAGATCCCTGCATGATGAAACCATTAGTCCTTTTGACCCACAATGTTCTGATCTTAAACTTCCACATTATCTTGTCCCTTCGCCACCCTGCTACTTCTGTGGCCTCCTTGTAGTTGCTGGAACACTCTGAGCACACTCTCACCTCAGTGCCTTTGCACTTGCTGTTGCTTCCATCTAAAAGGCTCTTTTGCTAGCTCCCTCCCTTCAATCAGATCTTTGTTTATGTGTCACCACATCAGAGAGGCCTTTCTTCATCAGCCCAACTGCAGAAAAAGCTTCCATCACCTCTGTCCTTTACCTGGGCTGCTGCTTTATTTTATTTTATTTTTTTTTTTGATTGGTAAGGGGATCGTAACCCCTGGCTCGGTGTGGTCCGCACCACGCTCAGCCAGTGAGCGCACCGACCATCCCTGTATAGGATCCGAACCCGCGGCCTCGGGGCTACCAGCGCCACACTCTCCTGAGTGAGCCACAGGGCCAGCCCCTGGGCTTCTTTTTCTTTTTCTTTTTATCATTACCTGCCAATATTGTATAAGTTTTTTATTATTTGTTGGTGGTCTGTGTCCCCCTGCTGAAATGTAAGTTCTATCAGATTACAGACTCTGTTTTTGTTCATAACTGTATCTGCAGAGCCTAAAACATTGTTCTAGTAGGTGCTTGCTCAGGAAATAATATGTTGTTAAATACATGCTTTTTGTGAGATCACAGTTTTCCCTTTTGTTCCTTGAATATTAACATGTAAATTCCACCGTTCCGAGGTAGGTCATTCATAGGATTTTCAGTCTGTCAGCATTTATCAAGGACTTTGTGCAGAGCACAATATTTAGAACTCCTTCATTTGGGGCTTAGGTGCTAAGATTTATACCTATTGTTATCATGGGGCCTTTTTTCATTGGCATGTAACCAGACATCTCTGTAGTATCAGAACAATTCCTCTTTCCTAATATTTCCTAGAAAGTCCAAGGGTTTCTACCAGTGAGATAGTCAAGGACTCTTTTTGTGGAAAAGCTCATTTCATGGTCTGCAAGTAAAGTAATACAAACTCCAAAATTAGAGTATATGTGTATAATGATTCAGATTTTCTAGAAGATAATCAGATCCTGAAATGGTAGATGAAAACATGAATTTAAGGAAGTGGAGTTTTCCTAATATACTGTATGGAAGCTCCAGCCTCTGCCTTAAGAATGTGTGCTGGCTATACTGGTGAATTTAATGCTTGTTAAAGGCAGATTAGACTCTGTGTCTAGAATCCCATAGTGTGCAAATAGATTGGAGCCTGGTATCATCAGGATCTATGTTTTCCCACATCACTGTTGTGAGTTGTTCTGGTCATGTTTAAATTCGAGAAGGCATATTTGGTGCACAGATGACTATACGTGAAAGATGCTCTACCACGTGAAGTTCTGAGATTCGATGTATGGTTCTTGAATGTTAGCCATGCATCTTCAGGCATCCTCCTTCCCCTGCTCCATGGCATTAAGCCTTCCTGTTCTAAATCAAGATCCCCTGAATTGTTTTGTGAAGATCGATACCTAAGCAAGCTACTCTAGGGGGTGAGAAAAAAGATACCAAGTTTTCTCTAAGGATTTTTTTAAAAATAGGCTAAGCAAGGACAAAATGTCAACAGCTTTGCTTTATGGGCTAATTATCTTCAGTTTAGGATTCTAAATTTGAATACCAGGACACTTGCCCACATCTGTAGCTGTCAAGGTCAGGTTGTTTCTGAGCTTGGTCAGGCAGTATTTGTAATGGCAACTTTTTGAGTTTAATCAACTTTTAAAATTTGTTCTGCCCAAAATGCTTCCTATAAAAGTATAAGTATCTTCTTGACCTGTTTCCAGTAATGTTTTCCTGAGTAAGCAGGAGAAATGGATTAATTATTGTTTTTTGGGTTTTTGTTTAACAGTTTAAGGATATGCTTAGATGACTTTCTGACATAGACAATATTTCTTTACTTTCATGTAACTCGAAATATTCGTTTTTAAATTCTTGGCAGGTAGCTAGATCTACAAGTCTGGCTTTATTTAGATAGTCACTCTTGCTTAAGCTTCAGAATATCTAAAATTTTGGCTTAAACTCTGGTGTAATTAGTTTTCTGGACCATAGCAATGGAAAAGGACGACACCATTCTTCAGTGCCATCGTAATGAAGTGTTCTTTTGCTAATTCATTCAGTAGATATTCGTGGTACCCTTACTGTACCCTAACTGGTATACCAGTTACTGTTCTAGGCATTGAGAATAAAGTAGTGAATAAGACCATGTCTTCATGAAGCTTATGTTCTAGATCTTGATACTGTCCAGTGATTGGATTTAGCTTTCTAAATCATCTTGCCTCCCTCTGCCACCACTTCAGACATTTTTGATGTTTGAATCATATGGAGCTTCTTGCAGTTCCCTGAAAATACCATGCTCTTATGTGTCCTCTTCGTTGTTCCTGCTATTCCCTTTGTTTACCTGGCAAACTCCTCCACTTTAAGACTTTGCTCAAAAGGTATTTCATCTCTGAATCCTTCCCATCTTCTGCTAGGCCCTGTTAACCACCTTGATTTTAAACCGTTGTAGAAATAAATAAATGTCCTTTCCAGAATAGAATTTGTATTTCTTAGTTGGGATTCCTGAGTGTGCATCTCTTGTCCCCACCCCCAGAGCCTAGGGATTCTCTAGCCTCTCTCCATGGTTTAGTTGAATGATGAGTTAACCTGTGGCACCATCAAGTGGTTCAGTCAGGCGGTGCAACTTAATTCTTCTACAGGATCAAAATACTATAGTCCAATGTATTACATCTATCTATCTATCTATCTATCTATCTATCTATCTATCTATCTATCTATCTATCTATCTAAGGGAGAGAGGAAGGATGGATAGAAGAAATGATCAAAGAATTATAATGCAATTGAAAGGTATAATCATCAGTCCATCTTTATGTTGAGAAGCTCGAAACTTTAGCAGGCCCGTGATCCATATATGGGAATGGTTTTTTAAAATCTTCAATTTTGTGACCAGTAAACCTGAGGCATAGAGATGAGAAATGGTTTTCTTTTTTTTTTTTTCCTTTTTGTCTTTTTTCGTGTCCGGCAACGGATCGCAACCCTCAGTGTCGCACCCGTACCAGACCAGGACCGGCAACGGGATCGCAACCCTCAGTGTTGGGCCCGCACCTCGCTCAGCCAGTGAGTGGGAACCGGTCTGTATGTGGGATCCGAACCCTCGGCGGGAGCGCCACCACACTCCCAAGCAGCGCACTGTAGCAGTGCGCCACTGGGCCGGCCCCGAGAAATGGTTTTCTTATGTTCATTATTTGAGACCAGAGTATATACAAATATACTGTGTTTTGCTTTGTTTGCTGTTCAGCTTTCCTTGGTGAACAAATGTTTCTTTACCTGCGCGTTGTTAGAGCCTCATAGAACTCTGAATGTCATACTTTATATTAGTCTGACATATCTCTTTGGCCTGTACTCGATATACTATAATGGTTTTTAAGTTCCTTGTATATTCTGGATATTAATCCTTTGTCAGATGTATATTTTGCAAATACTTTCTCCCACTCTGTTGGTTGTCTTTTCACTCTTTTAATTGTAGAGTTGGAACCAGCCCAAATGTCTATCATCAGGTAAGTGGATAAGGAAACTGGTACATCTACACAATGTAATACTACTCTGCTATAAAAAAGAATGAAATACTACCATTTGCAGCAACATGGATGGACTTAGAGAAAATATGTTAAGTGAAACAAGTCAGGCACAGAAAGAGAAATACATGTTCTCACTTATTTGTGGGAGCTAAAAATAAATAAATAAGTAAATAAATATACAAATAAATAAATGGTGGGGGGGGGAAGAAGACACAACAATCACAACAATTCCTTGAACTTGTTAAGACAAGTGAACAGATATGATGTTGATGTGGGGGAGGGGGAGAAGGAGGAAGGAAAGAGGAACTGCTAAAGGGACATGAAAATCAACTACATTGTATATTGATAAGTTAAAATTTTTAAAAGTGGTTTTTAAAAAGGCATTTTTGACAAAAATTTTGTTCATTAAATGAGGGATAAATGTATAATGATAATTCAAACAAATTCTCGAAAGTCAAGTTACCCAATCAAAGTTGACCTAGGTATTTGAAATACTTTATTTAATTTAGTTAGTTTATTAGTGTGGGTTTGTGGCTGCAGGGACTGAGAGAGAGAAAGATGTAGAGTGATAGTGGCCAGGCCCTTGTGTTCTTGATTCTTAACTGATTCTTAAACGTCTTAACGAAGTTTCAGCCTCCTGTTAAAGAGGGTGGGTTGTATTCCTTGGGAGTGGAAAAATACAAAATACAAAATTACAACACACACACACATAAGCAAAAACCCAAAGAGATATGGGACCACTCCTTCCAGATCTCAGCGGGAAGGAAATTCATAGTATGAAACAGATCTCAACTTTATTTCTACCTCTGGTAATGAAGTTTTTTATTTTGACCACCATGAGTTGAAACAGATCCTCATCTTTAATAGAAGTATCATTGTAATTTATACCCTTTTCTTCCATACATGTGAGATAAACTGAACACATTCACTCTTTGATGAATTACCATGCCCAAGTTATTTCAGACTAAAGAAAGAATCTTATGTCATGGCTCAGAACTTGTAACAGTGTTTTCTTTACATTCTGTGTTGAATTATATCCAAAATGTAGTTAAGCATAAGCAATAAAAAATCTAACATTGTTGAAGTTCCTCTAAAAGGTCAGGTTCAGATTTGTCATCCCACACCTGTCCTGTCAGGTGTCTTTTAGTTACCAAGTGGTTTCCATATTGTTATATTGTCTCCCCAAAAAAAAAGAAAGAAAAAAAAGGGAGGTAGTCCTGTCTTATTAATAGCAAAGTTTATAAAATTCAGAAGCAAAATGGTAAGAAACTATGGAAGAAAAGTGGTAACCCAAGGCTGACAAAATGAAATATCTATTTTAGAAGAAACAAAACTTATAGACAAAGCTTAGCCATAAATTATGGAGAAAATAGTATTATTTGTTTAGGAGGATAAAAATGTCAAAAATCTCCTACTTAGTGGTTCTCTAACAATGTTGAGTTTAGTCATGGTAGAAAGAATATCCTATCCTGAATCTCTGCTATCTAGATTTTTATTTAAGGAATATTTCTGCTTATTTTTAACAATTCCATAGTCTCAGATTCTGATAGTTTGACTTGTTACAATTTGTTTTATTCTATCATGTGTTTTATCAAGCTGGCTTTAAATAGCTGCTTCTTTTTTTTCTCCCTCTCTCTAAAGATACAAACTTTAGATTCCATTAGAATGTTTCTACCACTAAGAGTAAGCAAGCATCATATGAATTCTGAGTTTGTGGCTTTCCTAACCAATGGCATGTTTTGGGGGTGGGGTGTTGCCTTTCTAGTGTGTTCTACCATACTACGTAGCCACGAAATTGGCTAAAATCCGAAAGCCAACTTTGGATAAACCCTCTGCAGAGACGTTTGTGAAGTCTGCAATTAAAACAGTAGGCCTGCAATCTCGAACCAATGGATACCCGATCCATTTTCTTCTGGTATGTAGATTTTTAATTTCTAAATCAGTACTTTTTGGTGTAGGGTTTTCTTTTCCATTGAGTCACAAAATAGTATATGATATATTAGAATATATATTGTCTAGACATATTAACAAGGCATCTATGTTTTATTTTAAACTATACACTCAAGAACTTTAAAATCTACCTGTAAATAAAACATCAGTTATAGTAAAACATTAAATCATATGTTAAGTTAGCACAAATTATAGGCTGTAATTTACATATCTCCCCCATTTCTTTCCCTAGGCCTTGGTAACCTCACTTGTGCCTCCTGGGATTAATCGTAAAATAATCATGGATTTCAACAAGTCTGTGCGGGCTCGCTATCTGAAGAAATTCAAGAAGAACTAAGTATTGATAACTGCACTGAGTAACTTGGCCAGATGCCCCAGCCTGTGCGTGTTCACTGCAAGGCACTCATCGATCTCCAAAATCCACGCTTGTCGTTTCAACAGTTACTAACATGGCTAAATGTTGTCCTAATTGGGAGGAAAGCAGCATTTAGGAGTTCCTGACATATTTTGGATACTACTAGGAGTTATTTTGAAGCTTAATATAAATGCTCATATCAAATAGATATACAACTAATATTACCAAGAGCAGCTTAACAGAAAAGAACATGATTATAACAAATCACAGAATGATAGAGTCAGACATAAAATTCAACACTTTCATCTGGTCCAAAATGCCAATGATCATTATTCTTGTATTTTCTCTGAAACTTATAAAAAATAATGGCCAGCTACTCTTTTTTTTGTTTGTTTTTAACACTTTGAGGGAATGGAGATTAATTGATTTGCTTATGGGAGGACACACTGAATTTACAGAGATCTCTATAAGGTTTTCTAAAAGTATGTTCCAGCTTATACATTTCTATAGAACTGTTCTTTCTCAAAGATAGCTAATGACTTAAAAGTAATTGTGAAGTATGGAGTTATTTCTAACACACGAAGCCCACTAAAATATGCTTTCTTGTAATGCATATTTCTTCTCAGTTTAAATGTATGTAAATACTGAAAGCTATATATGGTATGATTTAGAAAGGTAAATGGGCCAAAATGTACATGGAGACTGGCAGTCGTCTATGGTGCCACTGAAACCCTGACCCAGGAAAGAGGCCTGCTCAGACCCCCAGCCTTCTTTGTTTCTGCACTGCACCTATATTGCTCACCTGTGTGACACAGGCTACTCCTAAAGTAGTAATGATGTCATGGAAATGACATTGTACTTTTTAAATTGGCACCGCATAGGTACTGGTATAATAAGTTTTAATAAAAGATGATATAACCATGGTGTTGAATGAAAATATATTTCTTTGGCACTTGAAATTAAAGTCATATTTACACTGGCTTAGTATAATTTAAGACTGACTTTTGTCCTGCTACAATTTTGTCCTGGTACAATTTAGTACCGTGAAATATGTATGTAGCATAGAAGGTACGCCTTTACCTAGGCTGTGATTCCTAGGCTCTGAGTTTTAAGCACCAGTAAATTTGGGAAAAAAAAAAAAATTTTGTTTTAAGTGGGGTGTTTAAGTGGTTTTAGCTTTTAATTTTGCCAGCCAAGGACATAAAACAAAAACAGAAAGAAAAAAAAAATTACAATCTGCTATCAACATCATTATGTAAAAGAAAAGATATTTTAGCACTTAATAAGTAGGAAGAACATAACTTCAGAATAAAGCATAGTTATTTAAATTGAATAAATTTAGCTTTATGAAAAACACATTATTTGCTCTTTTTTCCTCTTATTTTGTTGTAGGAATGGTGACACCACAATGACCTGGGTAGTATTTTATTTGCTTTCACACATTGGTTGGTTGGTTGGTTGGTTGGTTATGGTAGTTGTTTTGGTGGAGAGGTGGTAGAGAGAGGAGGAATTGGCTTGAAATGATACAAAATACTTTTTCTCTTATTCTAGTTAGAAAATAGTTGTAATTCTGGCAAGGGAACCCCTTAGCGATTTCAAAACATCTGAGCTATGGCTTTGATTGCTTCAACATCCAAGTATCCTCTTGTATTTGACACTCAAAGATGAAGATGGTGACATGAAAATGTAATTTTCCAGCCACATGAAAAGAAAAATTATGCTAAAAGAGAAAACTATATATTCCAAACCTTCAAAATAGTGAGGTGTAACTTTTAGACTTAATTTTATATTGGCTTGATTCTATGTTCCGAAGTGTGCTAGATAAGATTTGAACCCAAAGAGAGTAGAGTAGAAGATAGTATTAATTATATATGTAGAGTTAGCTTACCTAATAGCATAGAAAGTTGTATTTTAATTATTGTTCTTTCATTGTCCTTTTGGTCAAATAGGCATGGAGAGAACATTAGAAGAATTGTCCTTCACACATAATGATTTGTACCTATTATGGATTGAATTTTGTCCCCCCAAAGTTTATTGTGTTGGAGGCTTGGTCCCCACTGTGACAGAGTTAAGAGAGAGGGAAATCCTATTATAGTAATTGAAAGGCAGGGCCTTGAAGAGGTGATTGGACTATAGGACCATGCCATAGTGAATGTATTAATAATGGTGGTCAGGGGCATTGTTCTGAGGGCTTTAAAAGGAGAACATGTGAGAGTCTCTTTCTCTCTTCTCTGCCATTTCTTTCATGTGAGACCCCTGCGTCACTGTTGCCACCACCAAGGCCTTTACCAGATGTGTTCCCTGGACTTTGGATTTCCCAGCATCTGAAACTATAAGCAATAAGTTTTGTTTTCTTTATAAATTACCCAGTTTCAGGTATTTATGTTATAAGCAACAGAAACGCGCTAAGACTACCATTCTGATTTGCCCTTGTGCTGGCCCCACATGCACTTGGAATAAATAAATAACTTCTAAAGATAACGTTGTTGGTCTCCATTTCCTCAAATTGTCCTGCCCTAAAGAGATGAATTCTGAGTTCTCATGTGATACTTACAGCATTGAAATACACTAGAACTGAACTTTATATAGGTGAACATCAATGCCAATACCAATGTCAATGGTGCTGACTTAGTGTGGAAGAGGAGATTTATTATGAATACCTTATGGGAATGAAATAAGCTTAAGTAGTACAATTTCTTAGCTCTGTTGATACCAAAAATTATCTGAGACTTTGGCGGTTGTGCATTCCACTGCTTTGTCCCATAGTTTACCACTGTCAAAACAAATCATAAAAATACATTGTAAACTAATTTAGCTTAAAATTTTTTACTTTGTGATACTGTATTCTTTTTAGATCAGCATTATTTATGCCACCCATTTCAAGAAAACATAAATATAGACAATTTAAATTTCCTGTTGGCAATGTAATTCTTCTTTCTGTTGAGACGTATTTGGAGACATCTAGAAATGTAACATTGTATCTAGCATGAACACAAACATTAGATTTAAAAAATTTTAATGTGATGAATGGCGTATTACAGCTTTGTCCACTCTCTTTTTATGTGTGTCGTTGAAAAGCAAAATGGATAATACAAATGGTAATCCTAAAAGGATATAGGATAAACTTGTCTTCTGCATTACAAAAGCTTCCAGAAATATGTTCTGTGCATTTATTGAGTGCCAACCATTTACTTTTCTAGGTGCTGGAGAAACAACAGTGAACAAAGCAGACAAAAATCCTTGCCCCTGTGGAGTTTTACATTTGAGCTACGGTTTGGGGGTGTGGGAGGGAACAAAGGAAGGAAGCAAATAATAAAAGAAATAGTATTGTAGTGTAAGTGCTGTTTGCTATGGAGAAAAATGAAGCATGGTAAAGAGGATTGGGAATCAATGTGTGTGGGGTAGAGGTGGGAGGCTTGTGATAAATAACATTCTCAAGGTAGTCATTAGTGAGTGGTGGCATTTGAATAGTCTTGAGTTAGCCTTTCAGCTCTCTGGGGGAAGAGCATCTCAGGCAGACCAGCTAGTGCAAAGAGCAAGAGGAGAAAGCACATCTGGTATGCTCTGAGAACAGCTAGGAATACGTACATAATACATAATAGGTGATATATTTACTTAGGATTTGTGTTTCAGACACTTGCTTTAGTATAGTTTAATTATGACTGTCTAATGTTAAATCACCTTTACATTCTTGGTCATATTTCATTATCTTTATATAACACGGAATTAAGTTTGCTACTATTTTACTTGGGATTTTTGCATCTGTATTTATGAAATTGGCTTGCAGTCTTACACTTTCTGAGTCTGATTATGGAATCAGGATTATAATAACTTCATTAAATGAGTTGGGAAGTGTTGCCTATTTTACTGTTCTCTAAAAGAATTCATAAAAGATTGGAATGATCTGTTTGTTGAAAGGATTTTTTGTTTTGGGTTTTTTTTGTTTTTTGCAGCTGGTCGGTAGGAGGATCATGAACCCCATGACCTTGGTGTTATAAGGCTGTGCTCTAACCAACTGAGCTAACCAGCTAGCCCTATTTGTTGAAAGTCTTTGTAAAACAATCTGGCACTAGTATTTATTCGTGGGAAGACTTAACTACTGATTATGTTTCTTTAATGGTAATTAGACTATGCAGGATTTCTATTTTTTCTTGAGTCTGTTCTGAAAAAGAAAATCTAAGCGTTCACCCATTTAATATATATTTTTAAAATTTTATTAGCATAAGTAATTCAAAGAATTTTCTCATTTTCAGACCTCTGCTGGATGTGTATATTTCATTTCCTAATATTGCTTGTATCTTCTCACTTTCTTTTCTCTCATAATTTTGCCAGCAGTTCTTTTTGTAAAGAACCAGCTTTTGGCCTTGTTGACTCTCTGTACCCATCTCTTTTATTTTCTGCTTTCTGAGGGTTTATTTTGTTGTTTTTCTTATTTCATAAGTTGGACATTTAACTCTTGCTTTTTTCCCATTCTTCAGTCCTTTTTCCTGTTCTTAATAAGCATCTAAGTTTATTTGAATTATCTCCTTTGCTGTATTCCACAATTGTTGTGTGTACACATTTATACACACGTTTCAATTGCTCTTCAGTTGCTAATATTTTTACATTATGATTTCTCTGACCTGTGAATTATTTTAAAGTGTGTTTTTAAATGCACAAACTTAAGAGTTTTATAAATGCATTAAAAAAACTTGTTAATATTACCATTAATAAGACAATTTTGTATTTTGTGCATCCTGATATAATGCACTGAAGACAAAACACCATTTATGTGATATTCCTGCCAGGAATGCATAACCTGAACCTAGTCAAGAAGAAATATTAGAAGAAACTAAACTGAGGAATATTCTATAAAATTACCACCCTATACTTGTCAAAAGTTTCAAGTTAAAGGATATTACAGAGGTGTGACAGCTAAATGCAACACATGATCCTGGATTAGGTCCTGGTTAAGAAAAAAATTTTTTAACTTTTGCTCTATAGGACATTTTAGTGACAATTGGTAAAATTTGAGTAGGGTCTATAAATTAATCAGCATTGTATCACTATTGATTTCCTAATTTTGATAATGGTGCTGTGATTATTTAAGAAAAAGTCCTTGTGTTTTAGAAATACACAGGAATATTTAGGGACAATGGAACATTGTATATGCAACTTAATATTAAAAGATAAAGAAAAAATATATGTAAGGGAAATGGTAGAACAAATGTGGTAAAATGTTAACATTTAGAGGATCTTAGTGAAGGTGTATGTGAATTTGTACTGTTTTGCAAATTTACTGTAAATCTGACAGAATTTCAAAATAGGAAGTTAAAAAGGATCTTTTGTTATTGGTTCAAACTAATTGCATTGTGGTCAAAGAACACATGATATGGCTTGGACAAATTATTATAACCTTTCTCTGCCTCAGCATTGCCATCTGAAAAATGGAAATAATAGCACCTATCTCATAGATTGTTGTGAGCATAAGTTGATACATTTAAAGTACTTAGAACTCAGCTTGGCACAAAGTAAATATTATGAGGGCACTTCAAAGGAAAAATAGAATTAAAAGATAGTACAAACCTTTCCATGAACATTTTGAAGCAAACACACACGCACACATACCGTGTTGTAGTAGGCTCAATAATGGCCTCCCCGAAGGACATCAGGTCCTAATCCCTAAACTATATAAATGTTACCTTTCATGAAAAAAGGGTCTTTATAGATGTGATTGAGTTAAGGCTTTTAAGATGGGGAGATTTTCTTGGATTATCAGATGGGTTCTAAATGCAATCACAAGTGTCTTTAATAAAAGAGAGGCAGCCACAAGCCAAGGAATGCCAGCAGCCACAGGAAAGGAAAAGGCAAGGAACAGATTCTCCCCAAGAAGTTCTATAGGATGAAGGGCCCTGCCAACAATTTGATTTCAGCTGAGTAATACTGATTTTGGACTTCTGGCCTCCAGTGAACTATGAGAAAACAAATTTATGTTGTTTTAAACCCCTGAGTTTGTGATAATTTGTTACAGCAACCCTAGGAAACATACAAATGTAAACTTTTTAGTACCTATTGGACATTTTTTGAGAATTGTTTTATGGCCAGTTTTTAAAGTGTTCTACATGTGCTTAAGAAGTATGTTTATTTTCTAATTGCTGTTTTGTATATAAGTCCATTAAATCAAACATGTGTTTCATGCAAATCTTTCATATCTTTATTAACTTTTGTCTGCCTACCTATCAGTAATTGAGAAAGGTGTTTTGAATTCTCTCACTGTAATAATAGATTTTTCAATTTCCCGTTTTGTCAATTTTTACTTTATACATTTTATTGAGGGAATAAAATGTAAAATTTTTTTCTTTTTTCCTCTCTAAAAAAAATAAAATTTCACTTTCATTATAGAGAAATCATGGATCCTACAAAATCTGAGGATTCTAACTTGAAAAATCCTGAGAGAAAGTGCCTCTCAAGTCCTTTCTGATGTTGAAATTCTCTGAGGTGCTGGATTACAGCACTTTGGACCTGCGCTTGCATTCTGAGCTTGGTCTTGACAGCCACATTGCTTGCCTACCTCCCAGAAAGGCTTTCCACTGCATTAACAACAGGTCAGTTTGCACTAAAATATAAGGCAAAGTGTCTTACTTAGGTTTTGAACTACAAGAATGGCATGGTCCACAGAAACCTTCATTCCTTATAATCGCTTCCTTGATATGCTTTACTAACATTCATTCAACCTGTGCATATCTATGGGGAAAGAAAACACAGAGCTGGGAATCCAGAATACCAGATATGAGTTCTAATCCAAGCTCTGCAACTGGGTATCACTGATTTTTTTTTGCAAGCACAATTTTCTTCAAATCCCCTTCCCTATCTACTTCACAAAGTCACATGAGCTAAAGTAGGTGAAGCACTAAGAAAAGCTAAATTCATCTAACACATGTAAGGCGTTCTTATTATCTCTGACTTTCCCTTCCCCTGCAGCTGAAAGTTAGGCGTCATGTTGAAAGCAGTCTTGGCAATGGACAGATGAGTGTGGTGTCAGCTCTCAGCCTCAGTGGACATCTTTGCCTGCCTTCCAAAGTCAAATGTAAATGATTAGGGATTATCTGCTGCTTTGGATTATATTTGCTTCTGCTGCTACCACTGATAGGAAAACAGTTGTTTTATCTCTACATTTTGTTTGTGTTTTCTTTCCCTGAGTCAGATGGGAACAGTTTCTTCCCACCCAACAATTCATCCATGTTGAGTTTCATAAAGGCAAAGATCATTTCTCTTTTTGGCCCTGGAGCTCTCTGATGGTAAGAACTGGTCCTTCCCTCACCACCAACCACACCCAACTGTAGTAGGAAATCTCTAAGAATGGGACCGATTGATTGATTGGTGGCTGGCCAGTACAGGGATCGAACCCTGGACATCAGTGTTACCAACACTATGCTCTAACCAACTGAGCTAACCTGCTTTCCCTGATGTCTTTAGGCTCTCCTTTTAGGACTCAAGTAAGATTACTCCATCTCAGGATTGAGAACCAAGGGACTGAAGCATTCAGTCATGGCTCAAAATAAGATGTCACAGTTACCTTCTAATAACTGATTTCCTTGGGTGGATGTGTGTATCAGACAGTGGGAGTTTTGTGGTGGTAAAGAATAACGAGGGCCTAGGGGCAGACAGATATGGATTTGTATACTGATTTTGCCACTTACTAGCTATGTGACTGTGATTTACCAACCTCTTTGAGCCACATTTTTTGTATGTGATAAAAGGGAATAATAATAGCACCCACATTCTAGGCTTTGTTGAGAGGATTAAACGAGATAGTATATGAAAAGTCTTAACACAGAGCCTGGCATATGAGTGCTCATTAAAGGGTTGTCTTGGAGGGCTCTTATGGGGAATGAAAGGGACAATGGGCACTGACAATCTTGGTGGAAACCTGTACGTGGAGGCCAAGATGTATCAAGTTTTACTACTGGCTCAGGCTCAATTCTCTGCACACCCCCATCTGCTGTTCTCATAAGGCCTTGAACTGCCAAGGAGGGGGCTGCCCAGGCTCCTGAATGAGGAAGGCGACCAGGAGCCAATGTGGCTTCTTGCAGGAAATTCCCCTCCAAAAAGGCCCAGGGCATTCGGGCTCCCTGTGGGTCACACCTGCGGGCCTCAAGCCCTCTCACTTTGGCAGCCAATAACAGGTCACCTGCAGCCCAGGCACAAGCAAAGGCAGGCTGAAGTCAAACTTTGGACTTTGAAGCCTCCACAGCCTGAAACTTGAAACCAGCATCCTGAAATTTAGAATTCTTATGTTGTCTTAGCGAGTTGAATCCTTTTTATATAGTGTCTTCCTTATTGCTGATGCCTTTTGCCTTAAAATGGATTTTCTGAGATATCAGTATAGCTATCCTTGCTTTGTGTTGGTTAGTATTTACTAGAGTATATTTTTCAGTCCTTTTTATCTTCTATCTTCCCAAGTACTTCAATCTCAACCTTTTATAGGCAAGTTTATTCCATTTACATTTATTACAATCTCTAAAACACAAAGACTTCTTTATCATATTGTTTTGTGCTATTTATTTCTTTTATGCTTCTTTTTTCTAATTTCTTGGTTGCCTCCCCTCCCTTTTTAAATTCAATTTCTCTCTCTCTACTAGTTTGGTAGTTCTACACTCTATATTTTTCTTGTGTTTACTCCTGAATTTTTTCAGTGCATACTCAATATAATCTAAAGTTATCTGCTATCTCATAACCCTTTTTTAGTAATAATGGACTTTAGAACATTACAATTCTGATCAACACTTTCCTGACTTACATGCTATTGTGGACCAATATTCTAATCTCTCTTTTTTAAAACCCCATAAATTAGACATTTTCATTATTGTTTTATACACAAATCTTTGTATAAAATGAATTACCACCTGTTTATCAATTGGCACTTTTTTTATTGGTTCTACATAAACATAGTGGTGTGATTTAGAATCAATGGCATCCTTAAAATTAATGAAATTCTTGATCATTCTACTCAATTCTGGCCTCCATTGTTGGTATTCAGAAGTCAGTGTCACTATGCATTCTTTAGTAGGTGATAATATCTCTGGCCTCTTTTATCATACCTTTTGACTTATTGGTGTTCCTCAATTTCAAGCCAATGTATCTAAGTCTAGAACTCTTTACCCTACTTAGATTACAGTATGCTTCCTGTGTTTTCCTATATGAATTCATGTCTTTTGTCATTTCTGAAAAATTATCAGACATTATCTCATTGTCTCCATATGAGACTCAAGTTACAAGTGCCATGTCTTCATTCTCTTAATCTCTCTTTCAAACTTTCCATTCTTGTCTCCCTGAGTTGCATGCTCCATCATTTCTTCACATCTATATTTCAGCTCTCTAATTCTCTCTTCACACGTCTTATCTGCTGTTAAATCTATTCACTGCAATTTTAATTTCAGTTTTGCTTTTCATTTTTTAAAGTTCTACTTCATTCTCCTTTAAATCTACTATCAATCTTCATAGTTTCTTATTGCTTGCTCACTTTTTAAAGTCAGTGTTAAAAGTTTATGTAACTATTTAATACTCATACATTGGTATTTTATAGTCACATCTGGTGATTCCTATATCTTAAATTCTTAGGAGTCTAAATCCATTATTTATATCTCTGGTGGCTCTTACTCAAGATGGTTCATTTGCTTTTTTTGGTATTTTTATTTTGAAGTATTATTTGGTTTATTTTAATCTGGGGAAGCATCCTGAGGACTAATTTGGATTGCTCTTCTTCAGATATAAACTTTCTTTTGCCTCTTTCACCAACCTGAGGCCTCTTCCAACATGGCACCACTCTAACCCCACTTGAGGCATCTGACAGATTCCATAATTAGTCTCCTATTCCCAATGCCAGGTTTTGGTATTTCCTCCAAGGGGCAACCACTGATTTCCTGTTCTCTTACTGCTCACTGCCTCTAGCTCTGACTTCAGTTTTTTACACTTTTTTTCTTTTTTGTTTTGGTTTGCTTTCTTGCCCTTGGATATTTCACTTATTTCTTGTAAATCCAGCTTTGTATTATAATGCATAGAGTGATAACAAATTCATTACACAGGAGTTCAGGTCCTGGGCTAATCATTTGTTTTGCATTTTCTGGATTCAGTATGGTGTGAGATATTATATGATAGAACAACATGAGGGAAATTTTTAATTTCTACAGAGAATAGAGGAAAAATACAGAGAACTTCTAATTAGCATTTATAAGGACTTTGTGGTCACTCTGTATGTTTGTTTTACGTTAGCCAGGATATCTAGTATCATTCAGCTGTACTGCCAGAAGCCTCCATTGAGTTCCGCCCCCGCCATGTGTGTGTGTGCGCACACACGCACGTGCACATGCAGTTTTAGGTTTACAGAAAAATTGGGCAGAAAGTGCAGAGTTCCCATATGCCTCCTTATCCCCACCTCTCATTCTCTATTATTACTATCTTTAATATTGTTACATTAGTATTAACTAAAGTACATAGTTTGCTTTAGGTTCACCCTTTTCTATGGGTTTTAACAAATGTATGTCATGTATCTGCCATTGCAGTATCATATATAATAGTTTCACTGCCCTAAAAATCCCTCCCTTCTCCACCCGCAATCCCATGGCAATCACTGATCTTTTTACTGTGTAGTTTTGACTTTTCCAGAATGTTATATAGTTGAAATCATACAGTATGTAGCCTTTTCAGACTGGCTTCTTTCACTTAGCAATATGCATTTAACGTTCATGCATGTCATTTTTTTTTTTTTTTTTTGTCTTTTTTGTGACCAGTAAGGGGATTGCAACCCTTGGTGTGGTGTCGCCCGCACCGCGCTCAGCCAGTGAGTGCACCGGCCATTCCTATATAGGATCCAAACCTGCAGCGGGAGCGTCGCTGTGCTCCCAGTGCCGCACTCTCCCGAGTGTGCCATGGGGTCGGCCCTCATGCATGTCTTTTTAAAGTCTGATAGCTCATTTCTTTTTATCACTGAATAATATTTATTGTATGGACGTACTACAGTGTGTTTATCCATTCAACTATTGAAAGATGTCTTGTTTGCTCCCAGTTCTGGCAACCACAAAAAAAGCTGCTATAAACATTTGTACACAAGTTTCTTTGTGGACAAGAGTTTTTAACTCATTTGTGTAATACCACGGAGCATGATTACTGGAACATATGGTAAGACTGTTTAGCTTAGCTTAGTTTAGTGTATTTTCTATTGACTTTCTTTAAAGTTTACTAATCCTATCATATTCAGGGTACAGCCTTTGTTAGATCCATCCAATGAGCTCTTATTTCAGGCATTGTATTTCCATGTGTGAAATGTTCATTTAATTATCTTATATAAATTCCAATTATCTATTGAAATTCTCCCTTTTCCACATGTTTTTTGTTCTCTTCTCTATTTTTATGAATATTCATAATAGTTGTTTTAAAGTCCTGTTTACTCCTACATTTGGTTAATCTGTGGATCTGTTTCTATGTCTATTTTTTCTCTTGATCAGTCATATTTTTCTGCCTCTTTGCATGTTCCATAATTTTTTTATTATATAGTAGATATCCAATTTTAAAAGAACCATAAAGACTGAAGTTAATGTTATTTTCCTCCTTAGAGGGTTTGCTTTTTCCCTTCAGATAGGGTGACAACTGATCACTTCAATCCAATTAGGAATTGAGCTGGGCTAGGCCTAGGATGCCACTTTGATTATATTCAGCCCCCCTGTAGTTTCAAATGTCTGAAGAATGAGAACTGTAATAAGTTTATTGTGGGCTCTTATTTCTCAGAATTTTTTTTTCTTTCTTTTTTTTTTTTGGCAGCTGTCCAGTACAGGGATTGAATCCTGGACCTTGATTTTATCAGCACAATGCTCTAACCAACTCAGCTATACAGCCAGCATTTTGTTTTTTAAGTACATCAAGACTATGAGAGGTTTCCTCTTGTTTTTCCAGCCCAGCCCTCCTACCTTCCATACTGCCCTAGTACTCAGCAAATACCTGATAGGGCAAACTGCTCATGCACCTGGGTTTCCTTAAGATTCCAATCCACCACACCATCTCAATTATCTCAATTGCTGTCAAAACACCTGCTGAATTCTCTTACCCCTAGAAAAGATGCCTCTGCCGTTGGCAAGCCCAGTCCTCAGCTTTAATGGTTGGAAAATGTCCCCAGAGAAGAATATGGCCAGCTCACCAAGGAAGGGTTCTTCCTTCTCTAGAATTTTAGTTAATCTAGTCCCCACTGCTTCCACAGATTTTCAGTGTTTTCAAAGAAAAAAAAACTATGGTTTACTTGTTTATATCCCATTTTACAATGGAATAATGGCTTGGTACAACCATGTCCCAAAAGCAAAAGCTCCAGTAAGTTTTCAATTTTAATTATTATATTTGTTTTATCATATTTGGTTTTAAACCTATACTCATGTTTTTAATTTGTTCTTTTGTTTATTTAAACATATCAAACATTCTTATATTATGTTCTGTATATGACAGTTCCAATAATCCAATAATTTTTGTACGTCTTTTTTTTTTTTTTTTTTTTGGCTCGTGCAAGGATCAAACCCTGGACCCTGGTATTATTAGCACCATGTTCTAGCCAACTGGGCTAACCAGCCAGCCCCTGTAGATCTGTTTCTATTGTTTCTGCTAACTCTTGCTAATGGGGCTTTATTTCCCTGTATTTTTCTTGATTATTTTGTGTGTGTGGATGTATGTTCACTAGAATTTTTTTTTTTTTTTTTTTTTTGGTGGCTCGTGCAAGGATCAAACCCTGGACCCTGGTATTATTAGCACCATGTTCTAGCCAACTGGGCTAACCAGCCAGCCCCTGTAGATCTGTTTCTATTGTTTCTGCTAACTCTTGCTAATGGGGCTTTATTTCCCTGTATTTTTCTTGATTATTTTGTGTGTGTGGATGTATGTTCACTAGAACTATATGTGAATTATTCAAGCCCTTATTAAGTGTAAATTCTGTTTTGCATCAGACATGGGAGCACTACCAATTTTGATCTGGTTTAAATTAAAATTTTCATCTTGTGCAGTTTTGGGGTTTTTGTTGGTGGTGTTAGTTTTTTTTGGGGGGAGGGGTTTGTGCAAATGGTGTTAGTTCAGCCCCTAAACCTATGTAAAGTTAGTCTGGTGGCCATGAATTCTCAGGGGAGACTTTTCCCTCCACCCTGAGGTAAGGCCAAGTGAGAAAAGTTTTCTCATTGTTTGCCTCTCCGGGGTTTTGCTTTCTTTTTCTTTTTCTTTTCTTTTAATTTTGTCCTGGTTCATCCTTCCTCTGAGCCTTTCCTGGGTCACAGCTCTATACAGGTCTCTGCTGTAACTCCTGTTCATGGGCTTTGTCTCCCCTCCTATTTCAACCCATCCACCCCCTCCTCTAGGAATATCCAAGAAATTAGGCTTCCCAGGAGAGTATATACCTCTCTGGACTCATTTATTCATCTCTCTGGACTCATTTTCCCACTTTGTTCCTGGTGTCAAAGGAAATATATTTTGCATAGGCTAATTTATTTTGAAGGGTATTTTATCTTTCATCTGTAAGTGTTTCATAGAAGACAACCTTCAGGATCTTCAACCTGTCTCATTTCTACAAGTAGAAACTCTATGTACATCAATACATCAGATCACTGTACTACCCAATATACCACTGACTAGTTCATCACTGCAAAGCCACTGTTCTGTCTCAAGGAGGACAATGGTGCAAGACCTGTAAGAATCCTTTCAGATTCGCCCCTTATAAATGTGGTTTCTGCCCAGCAAGTGGTCCTAGAAATCTTTTGAAAGATATAAGGCCACCTTTTTAAATGCCCAATTTATCCAAAGTGTTATTCCATGCATGGGAGTAATTTGGGCTCATTATGTTTTTTATTCATGGATCCACCCTGTGCAGGTGTTTACTGAATTCAACAATTGGACAAACCGATGGTTGTGACTAACAAGCACCGCACAACTTATGGCAAAGCTGTAAATGGAACCTCAGATGAATACTCTACTTAACAGCCATGCTGTGTTTGGTTCTTTCAGGGCAAAAGTTAACGTAGGCACATCAATTCAGTTTTCACGCTTCTCTACATAATGAATTTGCTTCCAGAAAGTGGATAATTTACTTCTTAAGCACAGGGGGAAATGGTCCACTAGTCATTAACTTAATAATTTCAGGCACTTTATTATATATTTAGTAATAAACTTTTATTGAATATTTGCTGACCAGCATCATAACCACTCAGAAGAAAGCAATCCTTGCCTTAAGTATGTGCCTAAAACAAATGGACTTGACAACAATTTCAAAGTAACATTGTACTGTGAGTTGGGAAATAAAGGGAGGAAGGGAAAATGAGTGTTTAATATTCATCATATGCTTCATACCATATGTCAATTAACATTTAATGTTTATTCTGCCTCTCAAGCCTGCAGTATCTGGCTCCTTTCTACCTCACCTCACAACTCCTTCCCTCACTCTCTATTCCCAAGGAATTTTCCTTCAGCTTCTCCCTTAGTGTGGTAGATTGATTGCAAAAATGGCTCCCGTTCTCCACCCCTCCAGGTGTTCATACCCTTTGCAACATGACTTTGCAACAACTCCAGTCAAGAGGAGTCTAGGATTTCCTCACTCCTTGAACCTGGGCTGACTTGCTTTGACCAGTAAATGAAGTGAAAGTGATTTTGTGCCACTTTCATGCCTGGGCCTCAAGAGATCTCGCTGTGTTTGCATGCACTGCCCCTGCCTCTGTCTCTGTCTCTCTGCCGCCACAATTAGAACATGTTTAGTGAGCTTGTTCAAGGATGAGAGACCACGTGGGGTCAAGTCTAGTCCAGACCAGCCAGCTCCCAGCTGCTGAGCACCAGCTGACCCTGACTCAGATCAGCAGAGCTCCCAGCCAACCTAGGAGTCAGCGTATACTGGGGACATTACCCCAGTACATTAGGTCTCCATGGGAGACCCTCATAGCAAATATGACAACTGTAATATTTGTATATTTTTCAAATGTCTGTTCCCCCTGCTAGACTGTAACCTCCACGAGGGCAGGAACCAAGTCTGTCTTGATCACTACTTTGTCCCTAGCATCTAGCACAGTGCTAGCTACAGTCAATAATCAGTATTTGTTGATTAAATGACTAAATCGATAAATGTATGAATGCTTCTTTACATAGTCCAACAGATGAAGAAAACTGAGGTTCAGAGGGCTTAAGTAACTTGTCTGAAGTTTCTCACCAAGGCTTGCCTGACATCACAGTTCATACACTTGAAATAATGCAGTTCCCCTCGTTTTGGGGACTCAGTAGCTCTAAAGAGGAATCTGCTAAACCATCTAGACAAACCCATCAAGAATGTTTTATAACCCAGGGTCTGCTGGATTACACTATTACCAACCCTTCACTTTTGAAGTCACTGAAAGACACCACCATGAGGTCCCAGGAAATCGTTCCATAGGTCACTTCAGTAATAGTCCTGTCTTTCCTAATTTGGCTTTCATTCTGCCATGTATTTGCAGAGAAGCGGAATGGTGGCATCATGTGGCATTATGACTCAGTCTTCTCTGTAAATTGGGACTAATAGTAATAACGCCTACATCATCAGGTTGTTCTGAAAATTACATGTACGTGTGTAAGTAATTAGAACAGCACTTGCACACAAGAAGCTCTCAAGAAATGTTTATATATATATATATATGACATTTATATATATAGACATAAATATATATATATACATATAATATAAATTATATATGTCAATATAAAACATTTTTTTTTTTGGTGGCTGCCAGTACAGGGATTGTTAACTAATATTATTTACTATTATTTAAGAATAAGAATGTGTAAATATTGCCTACTCTTTTTAGGGGTAGTAACTATCAGAATATCTTTGAGCCATCTGAATGGTACATACTTTAACACCTTGACTTAACTCCCTGTTCTCCATAAAGCCTTTGCTGCTGACCTCTCATGGTCTCACCTGTTCCCATGTCTGCTGTCCACAATTTCACATCGAATTATACCATTCATTATTTGTACCTCACATAGTTTACCCTACGTTTCATTGGAAAGAGACTTCTATCTCCTGCAGCATCTATAATTGTGCTGGGCACTGAAAGGGAGGAGTTCCTGTCTGGAGTCTGGAGAAGCATCCTCAACCCCTCAGTGCTGTTTAACATCGGTGGAGACCTGAAAGCCTCATTGCAAACATGTTGGAGAGTTGGCAGGTTTCTTCCCATCCTTGTCCCTCAAAGCCAGGAACTGCTAAGCATTTGGCAGTGAGACATGGGCTGGGAATTTCTCTATGCAACACCTTCACTGGGAGCTATTAGCATGATGTGCCGTTATTTTCCTTGGATTGGGTTTTCTCAGCATTACAACAGCAGGCTCTCCACAAGCTGCACATGATTGAAACAAGGAATATTTGGCAAGAGTCTGGTGTGAAAATTGGCAACTGAAATTAGGCTGCAATGTGTAGCCCACTCAGAATCATTTCTAAGAGCTACCAGTGCTGAAAGCATCTGTCAGTTTTGCCATCCAGGGCACAAGATAACTGTTGAGTGGAAAGTGATCACTTTCAGAAAGCAGGCAGCTGGAAAAGGTACAGAACTCTGCAGGTACTTGTGAAATGAAACAACACATTTGTTAAAAATGTCCCAGACCTACTAACCCAGAATCCTGATGTGGGCCTGGAATATTCATTTTTACAGCACCCCCTAGAAATTGTGGTGCAGATGGTCTTCCAACCATATGCTGAAAAATGCTGGTTTCAAAGCACAGGCAAGGCAACCAGCAAAATCTACTTTAGGAAGGATGTCTCAGCTGAAGAGAAACAAGAGGAAGTAACACAAGAGATAGTGAGGGGCAAATCAATTACTTACAGAGGCCAGCTCTGAGACACGCCACTTGCTAAACATTGCCCTCAACCCCTGATACCATGGCTATACTGTAACAGTCAGGACTCCAACAGGAGACAGAAACCAAATAGTAGTTCGGACAGGAAAAAAATAATTAAAGAATTATTAACTATAATGAGAGATAATGTACAAGGGGAAAAGGAGAACTCTATGAACACAGGCATAATAGATTCAGGGAGCAGCCACTATCTACCTCTATGTTGAGGCAGAACACCAAGGAAAAAACAAATCTGGAACGGCTATCACCAGCCAGAGTTAAGATCCAAACCTCACTGGAGAAGATATGGCCACGGTTCACTGGATGGTGAAGTTTACCCAGGGGTTGTGCTGAGAGAATTCACTGTGTTGCTTAAGGAGGTGCCCGGGTGGTGGTGGTGGGGGGTGGTGCCAAACACCACTGGTCACCATGCACTGAAGAGCGCACTGAAAGGATGTATTTGTGTCCTAGGGCTGCCATAATCAATTGTCACAAATGGCATGGCTTAAAATAACATAAATATATTCTCTCAGTTCTGGAGGTCAGAAGTCCGAATCAAGGTGTCAGCAGGGACATGCTCCCTTTAAAGGCTCTAGGGGAGAATCCTTCCTTGCCTTTTCCAGCTTCTGGTGGCCCCAAGTGTTCCTTGGCTATGGCAGCATAACTCCAGTCTCTGCCCCTGTCTTCACATGGGCATTCTCTTCTGTGTGCCTCTCTGTCCCTCTGTCTTCAAATCTCCATCTCCTTCTAAGGACAGTAGTCATTGGATCATGATCCCCCCAATCCAGTATGATCTCATCTTAACTTGATTACATCTGCAAAGACCCTATTTCCAAATAAGGTCACATTCACAGGTTCTGAGTGGACATGAATCTGGGAGACACATTATTCAACACAATGTAGATAAACATATAGGAACCAGGAAGAAAAGCCCCTTCCTCCTTCAGTGCCCTCTACTGATGAAGCTTAATATTGGGTTAGCTGGCAAGGGAGAAATGTCCCAGTATCACAAGCAGGACAACGAAAGGTGGGTTTGGAGCTGAGAGTCAACAGGTTGATAACTCGCTCACCCCTATCTTTTAGCTACTCAGCTGCCATATGCACTCTTCTACACACATCTGAATTTATGTCGAACAATATTCCCTATGTTTCCACCTAAAAGATATAGCTATCCTTCGTATAAGTGAAGAATTTCTCATTGTTTTCCCAAAATGAAATTTCAGCACTGTATCCACTGCTGACTATGTTAACTATTCCTCATATTCAATCATAATCCTCCTAAATATTCTGTTAACTAAAAACTGAATTGTAAAAGTAAACTCCAACAACAGGTTTGTAAAATAATGGGAAGAGAAGAAAATGGTTCTTACCTATAAGTAAACACATACATATAACTAGCAAAGAGAAAATACACAAAGTTCAGACAGTCTTTATTCCCATTACTGTTTATAAAACCATAGTTGATATCTATGGCTTCTTCCACTAACCCTTCTATATTTCCCTTTCCTTTAGCAAGGACCTCAGGTGATTGATTTCTTTACCTGGTGGAGGGACCCAAATCTTCATTCCTGAAGGATCCAAGTTAATAATCATTCTGCTTTTTTGTTGTTGTTGCTGTTGTAGTTTTCTCTTAATGTTTATTACTGTGCATGAAGTGCTGAGAGGCAGCCCAGAAAATCCCCTTTGTTCCAGACACAGCTTTCCCCCTTTGTATAGCAGCAACACAATATCCCCTTGGTAATTGGGGTCAATTACTCCAGCCGATAGAGCAATGATTCAGTGGCATAAGGAGCCCAAAATAGCCAGGTCGCAGTCTCATATTTCAGTTCAATGGAGTCATTTGATTTGTCTCACCCTGAAGTCTCAGATCTCCAAACCAGCAGTGCTCAAAGTTGCTGGGACAGGAAGTGGGTTATTAAGTATATTAATGAAAGGAGTCACTCTCATTTCCATGCTTGATTCCCAGAGTCACGTATTCTGGCTAAGGGGCAGAGATCACCATATTATGTTCTCTAATTCAGAGCATATATTGCATCCAGTAATAAAAACTCAAACTTTTCAGGGTGTTGTCTTGCAACTAGGGCCATAACCAAGTTTTCAGTAAGCCAGTCCATCTTTCAGTTAGTCCAGCTGTTTCCAGTTGGTGGGGAGTTGATTTATGGGCATGAGCCCACTGATGGGCTTCTTTTGCTGTGAAATGAGTTCCTTGATCAGGAGCAATGCTATGGGGAAAGCCAGGATGGTGAATAAGACATTTGGTGAGTCCATGGATGGTGGTGCTGGCCAAAGAAGGATAGGCAAGGAAGGCAAATAAATCCATACCCAGAAACTGTGTCTATTCTGGTGAGAATGAATCTCTACCTTATGATAGAAGAAGTCCAATGTAATCAACCTGCCACCAAGTGGCTGTGAAATGGTGACGCATGGAGGGCTCAGTATTGGTCTGGGCTATTTGCAGATTAGGTATGTAGCAGTAGCTTTGGCCAGGTCACTTTTGGCAAGGGGAAGTCCATGTTGTTGAGCTCATGTACATCTTCCATCTCTGTCATCATGGCTACTTTGTTCATGGGTGTATTGAACAAGCCCTGAAAAAAGGCTGACTGGCATTGACAGAGTGTATCATTTTGTCCTCCTTATTACTAAAAGCCTTCTCTGCGATGGATGCTTTTTGGTGGACATTTGCATAGGACACAAAAATCTTAACAATATGTGTCTATTTACTTCACTCTTCCCCAGACTTCCTTGTCACAAGTCTTCTGATTCCTGTTCCTTTCAAGTATCCATCCAACTCAGAAGTCACTACTCATGATTCAGTATAGGTCTGAACTTCTGCGCATCTAACACTATAAAGTGGAAAACCAATGTACTGCTTGGAGTTCTGCCCACTGGGAAGATTTCCCTTTACTGCTGTGCTTCAAGCTCACACCTAAGTGGACCTATAGTGCTACAGCTGACCACTTTGGGATGGTACCAGCGTATCATGCTAGGCCATCTGAAAACAGTACTCAGTCAACTGGTTGTAAGAAAGGTGATGAACAGACCAAGAGACTATAAGAGTTGCAACAAGAGTTGGTGTCAAAAGAGTCTGGGCCACCAGCTCACGCAATTTACTCATACCTTCTGGACTTGCCTGAGCTCAGTCTCTTATATACCATTTTCCTTTGATAATATCTTGCTGCTGCTTATGGCCAACTAGGTGGGTCAGACAACACCCAGTTCATGATGAGAAGCTCAGGACACATGGTCACCTGAGGTTTCATTGTTAGGCTTTCAGTCTCTACTAAGAGCAAGCCAGAAACTATTTGTCAAAAGAAGTTATCTGTAGAAGAGGTCATAGATCTGCTTCAAAATCCTAGAGGTCTGAGTTGTGATTCTCCTATTAGTGCTTGGCAGAGGCTTTGTAAAGTATCCCTGCTTGTCATAGACATCTGAGTGTTACTGGATCTCCTGGATCATAAGGTCCAAATGATAGAGAAACTTATACTGCAACCTGAACTTCTGCAAAACCATCTCTTGATCTTGTACACACTCAATATTGGCAGCCTTATGGATGACTCTATGGAATTGTTCAGTCAAATGTGGTATACATTGCCCCCCAAATCCATTAAGGCCTAACAAGTGCAGAGCATCTTTCTTTTCTTTTTTTTTTTTTTTTTTGTAGGTAGTGTGAAGTGCAGCAATTTGTCTGCATATCTCAACACAGTCGAGACTACTGAACCCCCAGAAACTTCACTGACATTGTGGGCCCCTGAATATCTGTGCAATTTATCTCCCAACCTCTAGTTTACACATGTCTTACTAAAACATTTGAAGTACTTTCTACCTTTTACTCAATCATATCCGGTCCCATAATGCCATTATTATTGTTGACTAGTGTGATGTTTTGTGGAATGTCAGGATGATCTATGGACAATAGTATGGCAGACAGCAGGAGAAGTGACATATCCCTGAGGCAAGACTGAGAGTATACTGTTGACTTCGCCAGTAAAGGCAGAATGTTTCTTGTAAATTAATATAAAGGAAAAAGGCATTAGCCAGGTCAATAGCTGCATATCAAATGCAAAGGGTAATGTTAATTGCTGCAGTAAAGAAGTATATCTGTCACCACCTGACTAAACTTAACAGTAGTTCACAGTAGTTCTCCAAGATCCATCTGACTTCTGCACAGGTCAATAGTGCAGAATTAAATGGGAATGTGATAGGTATCATCGTCCAGTTTTTTCAAGTCTTTGTGGCATTAATTTTTGCAATTCTCCTGGGGATATGGTATTGCTACTATTTACTATCTTAATAGGGAGAGGAAGTTCCAAGAGTTTTCATTTAGCCTTTCCTACCAAATGGACCTCACTCTGGATCAGAGAGTCAGTGTGGGGATTCTGCCAGTTGCTAAATATGTTTAGTCTGATTATACATTCCGGAACTTGGGAAATAATCATAGGATGGATCTATGGGCCAACTGGGTCCAGAGCAAGTCAAACTTGAGCTAAGATTCCATCTACCACCTGCACACCATAAGTCCTCGCTTTCACTGGTGAGTCACAGTGGTGTTTTAGGCTCCCAGGAATTAGCATGAGTTGAGAGCCAGTGTCCAATAACACCTAAAAGGTGTGCCCAATGTACAATTATTCTAGTAAACAGCTGCATTTATTTGGATAAAGGCTTAAAGGAAAATTTACAGTATATACTTGTGGCAATGGTGCAGGGTCCTTCCTCGAGGAGATTTGGCCTCCCCTTCAATCAAGACACTTGGGTCTGGAAACTAGGTGAAAGAACATGTCTATCCAGTATGGCAACTCGGGTCAGAGTTTTGGCTACTAGAACAAGTAGCTTAGTATTTTCTGTTGGATAGATCAAGCAATTTTTAGTATACTTCCCATCTATTTCGTCCCTAGAAACATCATGGCAACTACCAAAGATCCTTATGGGCCAAGGTATTCAGATTACTGGTATGTCCCTGCTGCTCTATAGAGTTGATGTGCCCACCTTTTACAATTACATGCTGCCACTTGGCATCACCACCTCTACTAAAATCAGGGAGCCCAACTCAATAGTGGCATCCCTCATGGCCACATCTGGCCTAAAAAGGAGAGCAACCACAGAGCTTTTCAAGGATGCTGGTGTTCCCTTCTCTAAAGTAATTCTCAGTGCCTTAGAGAAAGATGCGTCTTCTGGACCTTCTTGTGGGGCATAGTTCTTGTGTTTGTGTCTGTTGTGTGCAGGTCAAGGTAGGGCTCTTTCCTCCACATTATGCTTTGGTATCTCAATAGCACTAACTGTATGCCACTGTTGAGTCAAAGCTTCAGTAAATCCACCAAGTAAGCTATTAGAGGCACCGCTACTTGTATGAATCAACACTATATATCTGTAAGGGCATCTCTAGTAAGAGCATCCATGTAAGTTAATTTGGTGTGATACAGTACTGTGTACTGCCCTCCTTCATTTAAAACACTTAGAATCCATTTCTACATGTTCTCTGGTTTTCTGCTGATAATTATTAGCAAAGCCTTGTAATTCCTTTGGTGTGCAAGCTGTTTCATCCTATGTCATTGTGTGTGCCTGCCAACCTGGGGCACTATGAAATTTGAACCTAGTTATGGGTCTAAAGGCAATAGGACAGAGGGAAGAGTGGGTTGTGGTGGGTCTTATGGAGAAGGAGCTTCCCTTTCAAGTCATCAGTGCCAAGTGAGGATTTCACAGCGTTTTCAAGGAAAGGATGACTAGTCTCCATAGACATAGAAGGTAAGCTACTTCCATTGCCAAGGAAGGCTCAGGGTGACTTGTGTGTTCAAAATTGTCAGTTACCTAGGTCCAAGCAGAGTCCTTATTTCAAGTTTTGTGATTACATTCCTTCCCAACTGATGCTTCAACTTTCACAAGAGAAACTTAGCAAGGCTGTAAATTCAACTAATATTATAATTCAGCCCACAGGGAGGTGTCAAACACTGCTCACAGTGATCACTGTGCTCTGAAGAGCCAGCTGAGAGGAGCATAATGGAATCAGAAAGAGCCCCTTCCTCCTCTAATGTTCCTCCAGCACCCTCTACTGATGAAGCTTACTGACCACTGGGCCAAATGGCAGGGGAGAAATGTTCCAGTCTTGCAATCAGGGCAGTGAAGGCTGGGTTTGGATCTGAGAATCAGTGGGTTGATAACTAGTAATGCACCTCACCTTCATCGGCCTCCTATAGCCTCTCCTATCACTCTGATAAAAACACATGTATCACAAATAGAAATGAAGAAATCAAGACCCCAATGAGGATGCCAACACCATCAAGAACATCCTCCTAATACTACATACTCACAAGTACGTAGGGTAACCAACAATCTCAGTTTGCCCAGGACTGTCTTGGCTCTAGTCCTGTGTTCTGGGAAACCCTTCAGTCCCAGACAAGCCAGAACAATTTGTCACCCTACATGTGTCCCAGAGGTTTTCTAACTTTCTGTGCATCAGAATCACATTGGGCACTTCTTAAAAATGTAGGCAATTCTGTTTTAAAAATGCAGTGATTTCAGATGCAAGTGGGTCATGGATTGATTTTTGAGGAACACTCTACGTAGAGGCTGAAGAGGTGTTAATTGCTACTTTTAGGGACTCCTCAGTCCAGACCTCTTTGTTCCTGTTCCAAAACTATAATCATTGAAAAGAAAGAAGTGACATCCTTTGGAAGATACAACCAACGTTTCTGAGCCAGAAGCAGACACTGAAAAATTTGATGGGGGGTGGGGAGAGGCGGAATCATAGTCTGGCCTTACCACTTTCTCTCCTTTCAGTTCTAAGATAAATAATTTTTCCTTCAATGTCACAAAGTATAGCAAAGAATAACAGATGCTGTAAAAATTGGATTTGATAGTAGCAACAATATAGGCACACTGATAGGGTACACTGAGCTTCCTGCAGATAGTGTACATTGATAGCGTACACTAACACCGGGCTTATTTTAAAGATATCCACAGTGACTATGCTTTGGTAGATCTAAGAGAATGACTTAGAATGACTGAATTAACCACGAAATGGTTAATTCAGTGTTACTTTTGCTATTTTCACACTGTAAAATACATAGTTTAACATGGCCACTTTAAAGATGTTTCTCAAGAGCTCGTAGGGGTGAAGAGAAGGCACTCTGCTCTTAACACTCTTTACATTTATTGAGTTTCTATTGTGTTCCAAGCACTGTGCTAGATTCTTTAAATACATTCTGTATTTCATTTAATGCTGATAAGAGCCATGCCCATCTCTAAAAGAAGCAGAGTGCTGGCCCTGCATACGTCGAGAAAATAGCGTCCGGACCAACACCTAGGTCTGTTCACTCCAGCAAAATTTGCTTAGCACTCGGGAGCCCAGACGATTGAAGGCGTGGTCCTACGCCGTGTTCTAAGTGTTATGATCTACGTATGTACGAGCTGCAATGGGAACACACGGGAAGCGCACCTTAGACTCCCCGTGCTTTCGGGACAAAATGCAAATCCTTTCGCTGAGCCCATCACAACGCGGTGCACCAATCCCCTCTTGCTTCCGCCAGCGCCGCTGAGACCCGGTTGTACTTTCCGCAGTAGACCGAAGATGCCGGTGCTTGAACGTCTCCAGTTTCGAGGACCTCTCGCCCCGAGGACCACGGCATAGGAGACATGTCTTCATTCCCGTACCCCGGCCCCTCCCTCCGCTCCACCGCACCCTCAATCCCTCTCCCCTGCTCCAACCCCGGCCTGTTCATCCGAACTTTCAGCGACTCGGCCCTTCGGGCGCGGGGGATGCGGGGCTGCCCGGTCTCCAGGCTGCGCACCGGAAGCGGCGGCAGCGGCGGCGCGTGACGTCGGGAGGAAGTGCCTGTGGTTGGGAGCTGCTGGAGTCGGTGCCTCACGCTTAAGGTTCCCCGGACCGCAGGTGGCAAGAGCGGGGCTGGGGCAGCGGGGGTCGCTCCAAGGGCTAGCGAGGTTGGATCTGCGCGCCGGGTCCGACAGGTGCGCTCTCCCGCTGGGTGCCCGGGGCTGGGGGTGTGAGGACCGCCCCTGAGGTCCCTTCCAAGGCCTCCTGGAAGAGAAAAAGGGTCTAAATTAGGGAAAAGAGCCAACCATTACCCAGGACCAGCCTCTTTCACCTGTGAGGCCCACTTAACCTGCACCTCAGCGGTGAGGGAGGTGTTGATTCCCCTGTTTACTGAGGAAGAAACGGGCTCGGAAGGGTGAAGTCATTTGCCACAGGTCATGCAGCTGGGAACTGAGAGACCTGAATTCATAGCGAGTCTTGGCTGGCGCCGGATCCTTGTTCTTGGCGCTGCAGCGGGGTTCTCAAGCTTTGTCTGTGTAAATAATTCCGGGGTGGATGCTGGCTTGAGTTAAGTTCTGGGACTCCACAAATCGAGTAGGTCTGGGATGGGGCTCTGGAATCTATATTTTCAACAGTTGTCCCCTGACAAATAATATATTGCTCCCCTGTGAACGAGCAAGAAGGGGAGCAGGTCATAACCCCCCTGGGGACTATAGCTAATTGTCGTGTTAAGCTTTTAAGACCTCAATTCAGAGAAAATGTCAAACTGGGGTTTCCTGCATACATCTTACTTGCCTGGAGAGTTGGTATTTGGTTCTGTCAATAACTTTTGTGCAGATGGCAGCTTCTGTCATCTCCCCACCTGTTAAATGAGAAGAATTACATGCTTATCACCTGGGGGAATTTGTTAAATGCACAGAGTCCTGAGTCCACCTCAGTTCTACTGAATCAGAAGGTCTGGGGTGGGGTCTGGGAATCCATAGGCTTAACAAACTGTAAAATTAGCTTGTTACCTGTGGGAACTTGAGCTGTGAAGCTTTCTTAAATAGACCCATAAGGAAATGGATCACAGATTCAAAACATGTGGATTAAACCTTGTTTTGGTTGTGTTTTCTGTGCTGTGCATGCTCCTGTATTTGTTGTGGGCTAAACCTATATTGGCAAAAATGTCAAATTAGTATTACTAGCCATTATGAGGTAGATTTTTCAGTTAGCTGAAGACTGAAACTTAATATAATTTGGATGTTAATCTACCTACTGTTGATTTCCTGAGTGATTTTGGGTGAGTCACTAAACCTTGTAATCCCCATACATAGCCACATATCATCAAATCCTACACTGCTTGTTATAAAGACAAATGTCTACATCCATCCTAAATCAGATTTTGTGCACGTGGGCCATAGGTGTTTTTAACAAGCCTTCAGGAAATTTTGATGCAGCCAATGATAATGGAATATAGAAATATGCTTGGAAACTGGTCTTAGCCTATTTCTCAATGTCCATGTAGGTGAAAATGGGAGTATACGGTTTCTTTAAGTTCTACTCTTGGGGACTAATAAGAGTAATGTGGTTTATGAAAAGTTCAGGTTGTGAAAGAAGTAAAAGTACTATGATAAGATTATAAAAGATAAACAATAAACCCGGCAGCCCCAGGTGATTGAGGAGGCTACTGATTGAGATGTTGTGATGACAGAATTGATTTTACATGGAAGTACCGATTTCTTTTTGAGCCATCTCTTTTGCCTGAAAGGATTGTAATTACCCCTTAGCAGACCAAGCTCTCACAACACTAACTCAAAGCATCCCCTGCCCTCCCTCCCCCTTTTTAAAACAGGTACCATTGTGCGGTTTGAATCAGGAACAAAATCTTCTGAAAGCTCAGAACAGAAGCCTTTTTTGGTCAACATGGAGGACAAAAGAAAGCGAGCCCGTGTACAGGGAGCCTGGGCTGCCCCTGCTAAGAGCCAGGCCATTGCTCAGCCAGGCAAGAACCTGTAGGGATTGTGTGTGTGTGTGTGTGTTTGTGAATGTGGATGACTGTCACCTTCTTTTATTTATATCCTTTTGGTTTATAGTAGACTCCCATTTCAGTTTATATTAAGGATTGTTTTAAACATGGCTGGCATTTTGTCTGATTTTGTTGTTGGGGGGGCTGAAGGTAGGTCTTTAGAGTTCCTCATATTTAATCAATACCTTCAAACCTTTCAGTGTGTATTGAGGTCTTCCGTTGACTTTATCTAGTTTTTAGATGTAATAGAAGTAATTTTCCAAGTGGATATTATTGGCCCTTGCTCAATAGAAGGTCATGAGAACATACTTTTCTCCGGTTTGAGGTTGTTCTCTCTCTTGCTTCAGCTACTACTGCTAAGAGCCAACTCCACCAGATGCCTGGTCATACCTGGGGGAACAAAGAGCATCATCTATCTGACAGAGAGTTTGTGTTCAAGGAACCCCAGCAGGTAAATTCTTGTTTCTCCTTCAATAACAACAAAGATTTGCTTAAAAAAGCTATATTCACATAGTAAACACTTAAATAGTGACTGAATAAATTCACTAATGAATTTATGTTATAGTAGTGAATTTCTTAAATTCACTAATGAATGAGTGAAAGAACCGTGATTATAATGATATATGAAGTATTTCAGTTCCTTCATATGTCTGAGGATTCTTCATAGTCTGTCCCCCACTTATGGTCAAGTATTATTGCCATTTTTTTGGCAAGGAGGCTATAGCATGACTAGTGGCTAGAGGTTATATCATGACTAGAGCTTGCATTGGTTATTTAAGTCCTGACATCCTAAAATCATGCTGTCTTCAGTGCTATTTCAGCATTTGTCTTTGGAATTGGATTGAAATTTTATTTATTACAGCAAAATGCATGATTCTTAGCTCCTTTTTCCATCTAGGAAGAATGTAAGAAACAGTGAAGATTAATTTTTTAATAATATGGAAAAAATTTAGGGCCAGCCCGTGCTCACTTGGAAGAGTGTGGTGCTGATAACACCAAGGCCATGGGTTCAGATCCCTGTATAGAGATGGCTGGTTAGCTCACTTGGGAGAGCGTGGTGCTGACAACACCAAGTCAAGAGTTAAGATCCCCTTACTGGTCATCTTTTAAAAATAAAAAGGAAAAAATTTTAAAAATCAGACATCTTGCTTTAGTAATGATTGTATAAATAATTATCAAAAGTTCTTATATTTTATAGTACATCTTCTATTTTTACAAAATCTTTATGTAACGAAGATTTTTCTGTAGCTGCTGGCCATTAGAAAAATTGTTTACTTCTAATTATATCATCTTTTACTGTGTGCTAACAAGTGTGAAGTAGTTATAAGAGGAGAAACGAGGATCTCTGGTGAGGTAGTGAGAGTTTGGAATAACAGAAGGATAGTTTTTAACTTGATTTATTTTGACCAGAAATGGGAGGATCTGGTAAGTTGTTTGAGGATTAGGAATCATTCCAGAAGTAAGATCTGCCTGTTTTCTTGCAGGTAGTACGTAAAGCCCCAGAGCCACGAGTGATTGAGTAAGTAATTTGCTGCCTTCCTGTAATTGTTGCTCACAGTGAAATGGAGAGCCCCGGATCTTTCCCTCACCCCAATTTTTCTATCTGGTAGAGAATGGCCAATTAAGTATCTTAATTTAGGCTAGGATATTCGTATCTCAAATGTCTTTAAACTTAATCTTTTGAGAAGACTTTCTGAATTTGCTGATGGTATGGAAAATGCAAAAAGATCTCTGTACATTAGACTCTGATTCTGGTGTGGATTTCCTGGCCCTATTTCACTGACATCTGTAGACAGTAAGCTAAAACATCTCTTAGGTAAAGACAAAGGGGGATTTTTCCTGAGTCATTGAAACATGTCTCTTTGAGAAGCCCTTAAGTACCATTTTGCTAGCAGTGCTTATAAAAGCTGCTAGCAATCTGGGTGACCTTATACTCCATTTATTAAAACCACATAATTGTTCCAGAGTAATTTAAATGATATTAAACATTTGTCTTATATTGATCTGTGTTGAAAATATTTTTATCCCAAATTGGTGAAAGATGCTTTGGCTCATTTTCTGATTCTCAATTTCCATCTGATGTAGATAAATTGGCAATAAAAATTATCCTTTTGCTTTAGCAAATTAGCATTGGGTGTAAGTTCTTGTCCATGAGCTGTTATGCTGTTTGGCTATTTGCAGGTTGGCTGTATATCTTAGGAAAATTTGAAACTAACACAAATGTCAATATATGAATATCTAATCTTGGCTTTGCCACTAGTTAGCATTAGTTCTTAGGTAAGTTATTTCCATCTCTCTGGACTTTGGTTTCCTTGACTGTAAAATTAGGTGCATAGACCACATAATCATTTAAGTCCTGGTCTAGTTGTAAACGTCTTTGTTTTAAAAATACCAGTGGTATTGCCTCCATTGGCGATAAAGAGAATAAACAAAACCATGAAACCCGATACAAGGTAGGGGTGGGACATTTGGGCTGAAAAAAATGAACAATTGTGACTTTGCAAGTCAGAGAAAAATGACAGAACCCATTCCTACTTAGCCCTAGGTTTGTTAATTCTGGTTATCTAAAGTTAACTATGTTAGATTTTCTTTTTAATAGCCAGAAATGTGTTCTACATTTAAAATGAGCCAGCTTCTAAATGTGGGTCGAAATATATCACATTGAGACATTGTATTCACACTCTGAGAAACTTTAAAGACAGCTTATATAGAAATGTGATAATTATATATGATAACTATGACTACATTTTGCCTCAAAGAGGCTCCACGTAAGAGCCTAGCTGAGAGATCATGAACTACTAACTCCTGTGACAGAGGGAGATGTGAAAACTGTCCCTTTATGTTATTCTTTATAACATATCTTTTTCTGAGGAGGATCTCACACAGGTGTCTTAATACATGCACCAGTTGTCCTGATACATCCAGTGTGTGTCACTTTTGTCATCATGGACCTCACCGTCCTGCACACCTGTAACAGTTTTGTATTTTTTCACATTCGATTAAATTCAGTAGCTTTTATTGCCTATGTATAATGTGCAGGCAGTGGGAGACAGAATAATGACCTATTCCTTGCCCCTAAGGAGCCCACAGTTTAGTAAATAGACATGTAAACCAGTTGTAATCTTGTACATTATAAAACAGTAGTCCTTTATGTAAGGTTTAGTGCTAGCACAGAGGATGAGATGGTTGACATTATTTTCATGGATTAAAGGTCAGGAACAGTTTAGAGAAGGCAATCTTGCACTGAGATTTTTGAAGGGAGAATTAGAATTTTCTACTGGACCATCCTTGGAGATGGGTTGGGTTGGGGACGTTGAGTGGTGGGGAGGCATTTCAGCATGTAGAAAAACATGGGGTTATGGGCCGGCCCGGTGGCGCAATGGAGAGTGCGCCGCTTGGGAGTGCGGCGGTGCTCCTACCGAGGGTTTGGATCCCATGTGGAGACTGGTTCCCGCTCACTGGCTGAGTGCGGTGCGGGCACAACACCGAGGGTTGCGATCCCGTTACCGGTCAGTAAAAAAGACAAAAAAAAAAGGAAAAAAAAAAAAAAAAAGAAAAAAGAAAAACATGGGGTTAGAAATATAGTGGTGTATTCAGGAAATTCCATGCAATTGATTGTTGGAGGATGAGAAATCTGTGAGAACTGTCAGAAGATGGAGCTAGATCACAAAGACCTTGCTTGCAACTATGGGTAGCCACCGATGGATTTTAATCACAGGAGGAACCTCAGCAAATGATGTGCATACCAGCTGTTAAATGTATTCCCTGTTTCAGACTCTCCAAAGGGGAATCCCTTTGCTCTATTTGATAGCCCTTTGTGTGATATTTTCCTGGATCATATCAGTCTTAATTATGGGTAAAGTATAAAGGGGTAGAATCAGAATTTTTTTATCCCAGTCTTTGTCTCCATGGCCTGATCTTGTCAGAGTTCTATTCCCAACGTCATTAATGATGTAACTTCTCACCCCTTATCTTAGTGGTAGAAGGTGGGAATTATGCTGCCCTCATAGAGCTCCCTCATAGTTAAATCATTTTGGGGAGCCAGGACTTTGGGAACTCAAAAGGACAGCCCTTTCTCTGGGTGGCATATGTTGTTTGGCTTTAATCTAACAAGTCTGTTTCCCTTGTTTCTTTAGCAGAGAGGGTGTGTATGAAATCAGTCTGTCACCCACAGGTGTATCTAGGTAAGTGAACCCTCACTAGAAAGTAACTATAGTTATCTCTCAGTTATAGTCTCTTAAAATAGTTACTCCCTTATTTGAAATTGGTAACCTCTGCCCCTTAAATTCTTGGGGAGGGCTGGCTGGTTAGCTCAGTTGGTTAGAGTGCAGCCTTATAACACCAAGGTCATGGGTTCAGATTCCCATACCAGCCAGCCACCAAAAAAAGAGAAAACCACGTAAATTCTTGGGGAGCAAAAATTGGGTAACATCTCCTTTTTATATAGTATTTCTATCTTCAAAACATTTTCACAACCTCTCTGTTAGATGTAGTAACTATTACTTCCCTAGTTTTTCAGATCAGGAAATGAAGCCTAGGGAGTTTGATTTCTTTTTCCTAGTACCACATAGTAACTTAATATTAGAGTTGGATCTAGCCTGGACTTCTGTACTGTAAGTGCTACATTATATTATTATTATATTATGTGTATTATTACATATATTATTATATTAATTATATATTATTATATATTACATTGTATATTACACTATATTCTATTGGTACATTAGGGTAGGTTTAAATAAAGTTAAAGCACGTACTGTTTAGGGTATATTAGGCATTAGTCATTGTTTTAAAAATATTTTGAACATATCACCTTAATGTGTGAGTATACTAATTGTCACTATAATATAATGGTACATTTAGAACAAACATATCAAAACTTCCGCATCTAAATGAATTGCTTAGAAAGAGCTTCTGCTGAACCTGGAAGACTCTATGAAGTCCTTTGGTGCTACCACTGTTATAACCCTTTTTGGAACTTCCCCTTTAAAACAAGTCACGCAGCAAAACCAATTGCATTATTTTGGTCACATCTCATTGTTAACTAGGTGAGCTTTGGCTCTTTCAAAAAATCAAATGCATCTTCAAAGAGCGAAGATTTGCTACCACTAAGGCTTCTCAAGAGAATGTTTCATGGGCTTTTGGAACCTTTCCTTAGAAAGATATCCAAAATGATTTTGAGCTGAACTGGCATTGTTAAATAAGCATATATTCAATGAGAAAAAGAACCTTTATTTGGATATGTTCATTTTGGTACAGTCATAGTAATCTCAGGCTTTTCCTAGAATCAACATATTCTCAGAAGACTCCCAATTGTTAAAATAACACAGGGCCAGGCATTTTATTAGTTATTCTGTTTATTCCTCATAGTGACCCTAGGAGGTCAATAACATCTTTAGGTTACAGATGAGAGAACCAAGGTTCAGAGAGGTTAACTAATGTACTCAAGGTTTCACAGGTGAGCAGTGCTGGAGCAATATTTGAACCGTGCTCTATAAAAATGCTCTTGCATCCCTTTATCCTTCATTGCCTCTTTTATTTGTCTTAACATGAGGGCAGTTTATTTTACATGTGGAACATCATGACCTGGGTGATATTAGACTCGGCTTGCCAAAGGAGGTGTGGGAGATGATTTCATCATCCCATTAGAGGACTCATCCAGATTAACTTATTCTGCTAATGATTAGAGTCTAACCCATCTTTTCCATGTTCTTTAGTTAATAATGGTTCTTTCTGCATCAAGGGTGCGTTTGTATCCTGGCTTTGTTGACTTACAAGAAGCCGACTGGATCTTGGAACAGCTTTGTCGGGATATTCCCTGGAAGCAGAGGACTGGCATCAGACAGGGTATGTAGATCTCTGAGGTTGCTGTTGTAGCTGCCTGCTCTCCCTCCCTGGAATGTTTTCTCATACCATTGCTTCTGCTCACCACAGCCAGGCTTAAACTCAGATTCAAACCCTGACACCCTAAGGATGAGTAGAATTAGCCAAAGTGGACAGGGAAGAGTATGCCAGGCAGAAGAAACAAAAGATGGAAGGCCATGTTCTGAGAGAACATGGCAGGAGTTGAGAGATGAGAACTAAGGAACTGGAGGAAGTTTGGTTTAGCTGAACTATGATTAACATACTTATCTCCCTTTGTGTTTGTTCACTGCCTGTCTTAGTTCAAATGGTGCCAACTTTCCTTTCTTCATAAAAACTTCCAGAGATTTCTTTTTTCTTTTTTTGTCTTTTATCTTTTTCCGTGTCCGGCAACGGATCGCAACCCTCAGTGTTGCCCCCATACCGGACCAGGGACCGGCAACGGGATTGCAACCCTCGGTACTGCTCCCGCGCCTCGCTCAGCCAGTGAGCGGGAACCGGTCTGTATGTGGGATCCGAACCCTCGGGCGGGAGTGCCGCCGCGCTTCCCCAGCGGCGCACTATAGCAGTGCGCCACCAGGCCGGCCCATACAAATTATTTTTAATAAGGCCTAGTGACAAATAAAAATAATGTACCTGGCATTTCTCTAAAGTGAATTTTGGTGATTTCTCATTAAATTGAATTGGCAGAAACTCAGAAAGAATGTTTCTCCTTTTCAAGAAATTGTAATTGTTTTTGAAGCAGCAAGCCAGAGTTTTAGAAAAGTTTGCAGTGTCTTACATAGCATTGTTTTCCAATCCTGACTAGCATAGTGCTTGCTAGAAAGGAGCGCCGCCGCGCTTCCCAAGCGGCGCACTTATCCAGTGCGCCACCGGGCCGGCCCCAGAGATTTCTTTTTTCTGATCCTATTAGGCATACATTCTTTTGTGATCCTTTTTAGTGACTTTTTATTCTCATTTTACTTGCACCAGAAGAGTCCAGTCTCCTTTAGCTTCAGCATCTGTATTCTCCTGAGTTTGTAAAGGTGACACAGCAGTTTATTACTTGACTTGAAAACCGCTGCTCTGTGGGCATCCAAGAGCCAATGGTATCTGTTATACCATGGTTGGTCACTGGGGGGCATCTATGCTCTAGCATAGAGTTTCCTTTCTGGCGCATGGAGTGAATTCAAATTTCCTGTAAAGAAAGAGGCAAAGTATATACTGGGTTCATTTTTGTTATTCACACATCATAATAGGAATCAGCTTTTTCAGGGCAGCCTTCTCCCAACTCCCAGCAGTTTCTACAGCAGGGCTTTTGGTGACAGGCCTGGCTTTTATAGTTGGCTCTGTCATTCAAATAATTGTTAATTTTAAGCAAACTACAGTTAAGTAACTCTCTGATCCTTGTTCTTTTTTATCTGAAAAATTGAGCTAATAATAATGCCTATCTTATAAGGTCGTTGTATTAATTAAATGAGATCATGCATGACAAGTGTTTAACAGAATGCCTGGTACATAATAAGCCTTTAATGAATGTTAGCTGCTTTTATTATTATTGTTCTTCTTGTGGCTGATATCAGTAGAGGAAAATGTAGAAGATCTATGGATAGCTCCTTCTCTAAGTAAGTTTGGATATCAAAAACTTCTGACTAAAATCAGCTATATGCTACAGTTCATTAGAGCACTTTTTCCTTCATTTAGAATTAAAAAGGCTTATACAACCATATAAGCCTTTTTGGATACATGGGTGAACAGTTTGTTTTATTTCTTGTATACATGTTGGTGCCACAAATTTCTGCCTACAAGGGTTCAGGCTCCATACCTTGCTTTTTGAGAGTGTTTCTCATCTGAGCCCTTTTATTCCCCACTGTGACTCTTTTACTCTTGTTTATGTCATCATTGATACAAACAAGTCACACACATTCTCATCTCAGAGCCTTTGCCCATGCTGTTTCTGCCAACATGTCTTCTCTTGTCTTTTCTTCCTCAGAAGCGTTTATCCATTCTACTCACCGGATCCTACATCTTCTATGAAGATGGAACCTTGGGTCAGAGCCCATCTTTACTCGTCTTTTGTATTTCTCATAGCTTCTTGCACATTGAAAGACACAGAGTTGGCACTCAGTAGGTACACCTTAAATAGCACTAAACCATTTCAAAGGCCCTGTATTTTCTTTCTTAGATATAACTTATCAGCAACCAAGACTTACAGCATGGTATGGAGAACTTCCTTACACTTATTCAAGAATCACTTTGGAACCAAATCCTCACGTATGTTGAAATGTTGTTGGTATGGTTTTATGGACTATATACTATAAGTGTTCAGTACTGTAAAATAACAATAAATTACCTTGCAGAAGTGCATGATGATTTTCAGTTGAAAAAATCCTCTAGGTTCAAACATTGAGTCTTTATGCTTGTTATCCTTTATGTGCTTTTGATCCATAGATAAACTTGGAGAATGAGAAAAAAACTGGAACTAGAGTAAACTGGAACCAGAGTCCAGAATTTCAGAAAAATGAACTTTTTCTACTCCTAATATCCCCTTCCCCAAGCTTTTCTGGCTGTAACCTTTCTGTGTACACCCTGGTATACATTTGCAGTGGGGCTATGTCCCTATGGCTGGCAAGTGAGGTAAAATGTCTTTTTCTATTTCTCAGGCTCTTTTGCTATTTGTGAAAAAATCTGGTGTTTTTCTTGTTGACTTTGTATTCATTTTATGGCTGCAGTTCTCAGACTTCCAACTTATTACTACTTTGGCTTGTTTCTACTGCTTTTTTTATTTTTAAAAATTTCCATGACAGTAGACAAAGATATTCTAGTATATAAATTAAGCTTGGATGGAGTTAAGGTCCAAGAAATAGCTCCCTGTTTAGTGTCTGGCATCTTGCCTTTGGCAAATAATGCTATGCTTTACTGAAAGAGACTTTGAAGAAAATGGAGTTTTGTCTATGGCATTGGGATACACAGAAATGTGACACATTTCAGAGCTTCTAGTAGTTTATAATCACAAACTACCACTTTGGTAAAATGTTTAGGGATAAAACATTGACTGGAGGTGCATGGCTTTTTCACATAAGGTGATAGTTGCTTGCTTTGGTTTCTAGCATGGCATTTAGAATGTAACCCAGGGAAGTGCTGAGGCCCTTTATAACTGAGGTTGATTTGGAAACATGAAGAGAATTGAATTAGGTTGGTCCAACATTGGCTACTGCCCTTGTTTCTGTCAGAATTAATTTACTTTCTTGTCAACAGTCATAGAAGAGAAGTTGAGGATTAAATAGGTTGTGGGGAAGAAGTTCTTTCTCATTCATTCTAGTTAATGTTTTAGAACAGGATTTCTCAGCCTCTGCACTATTGACATTTTGGGCTGGATAATTATTTATTGTAGGGCTGTCCTGTGCATTACAGGATGCTCAGCAGTGTCCATGACCTCTACCCACTAGATGCCAGTGGTGCCTCTTATCCAGTCATCACAACCAAAAATGACTCCAGATATTATCAAATGTCTGCTGGGGGTCAAAACTGCCCCTGGTTAAGAAACCCTGGTTTAGAGTAAACAAGGCACACAGGATCTGCTGAGTAAAGTAGCCTCTGATAGTCTTACACTTTGGTGACATTTTGACAACTCTTCCAAAGAATTTTTTGATGACAAGCCTTTTTTAATAATGTATGGAATAGTGCTTATTCTTGGAAATTTAGAAACTGAAGATAAGCATAAAAAATAATATTAAAATTTTCGATAATTCTTTTACCTGATGTTTTGTTCTAATCTTTTTTTGTTTTAGGCAAATCAATTATGTATACTACCTTTCATTTAACTATATATCATTAACATGTTTTAGTATCATTAAATATTCTTCTACAACATTATATTTAATATCAGCATAGTATTTCATAATCTTTGCATACCATAATTTATTTAAGCAAGCTACTTTTGTTGGATATTAAGGTTGTCAAATTAGAATTCCTTAATTTATATTTGGCTGGCTCATAACATTGTGTTTATTGTTAATAGATTTAGTTAATTTATATGCTGTCTTTTAACAAAATCAAAAGAGTTGCTCCTTTCTCAGATTTTTTAAAGAATTATTCACTAATGTCTGTGTATGTATGTTGGGGATACTTAATTTTTCTCTTGTCATTAATTCAAGCTTAATATTTCATAGAAGAGGAGCAGGTTTATTTTTTTATTTTTTATTTTTTTGTCTTTTTTTTGTGACCGGCAACGGATCGCAACCCTCAGTGTCGCGCCCGTACCGGACCGGCAACGGGATCGCAACCCTCGGTGTTGCTCCCGCACCTCGCTCAGCCAGTGAGCGCCCGGTCTGAATGTGGGATCCGAACCCTCAGCGGGAGCGCCGCCGCGCTTCCCAAGCGGCGCACTATAGCAGTGCGCCACCGGGCCGGCCCCCAGGAGCAGGTTTAATTAGAGGTTTTTAAACTTCTTTTAGTCTTTTTTCCAACTAAATTTTATATGCACCTAGTGTGTAAAACAGATCAAAGCCTTGACTGGCTGAAAGTCCCACTAAGTTCACCTTTCCTCTCTCCTAGTCCCAGAGGCACCTCTGTCATACCTAGGACTCTATAAAACACTGTTTGAAATCCTGTATTTTCAGCAACCAAGACTTACAGCATGGTATGGAGAACTTTCACTAGATCCTTTCACTTCTGTGATTCATATTTACTCAACTTTTTCCCTCAAATGTCTTTTAAGGATAGAATGGCTTCACCGAACAGTGAGATAACGCCGAATTTTAATTTAGACATTTGCTTCTGAGGGATCTGTATATAGAGTATTGGTTGGAGAGTCTAAATAAATCTTCTAGTTCATTATCCCCTTTTTTCTCCTTTTCTCTCTACTTCACTACTAAAAATAACTTAGAAAAAATATATACCCACTTGGAAACATAATGCAAACTTGATGTTATCATAGTGCTTAGTCCCTGAGCAAGTCAGGGAAGTGCTAATTAGATTCTCAGTCACATTGTAGAAGAGCTATCTTCCTCCTTTACATTCTTGTTTTTCTCGTTAAGTGTATAATTCTAGCATTTGATCTTTATTCTCCATGAAGATAAATTTAAAGATGTGAAGTAAATAGGAAATATAGCTTGCTAACATTATTATTGGAGTTTTACTTTGGAATTTATTCTCTTGAACATAGGTCAGTTTATTAATATTTTTGTTTTATTGATCTAAGGTTTGTTTGTTGTTACTGTTTATTTTTTAAAAATCTTATGCTCAGAATGTAATGCTAGTATCCACAACAGGGAATCCCAGCTTTAACAGTGGTTTTCATATCACAATAAAGCTGAGTTATTCTCACATATGCTTTCCTGGCAGTTATACCTGACAATAGCCATGAGATATACTTAATAATAATATTATGCTTTCCTTTGCTGAACATCTGTTCCTTCACTACCAAACATATAACGTAGACGTTGGAGGAGTTCTGAAAGTATAATTTGTGGATCCCTGGGGGGTGGTCTACAAAACCCTTTTTGGGAGTTCACAACTAAAAATATTTTCATAATAATACTAAGACTATATGATATTTTGACTGTGTTAAATTTGCACTGATGGAACCAAAGTAATGGTGGATAAAAATGTTGGCACATTAGCATGAATCAAGGTGTGTCACCAAACTGTAAAGTCAGTGTGTTCACCATGCGCTTCCAGTTTAATTTTTTATTTTATTTTATTTTATTTTTCCTTTTTGTCTTTTTTCGTGACCGGTAACGGGATCGCAACCCTTGGTGTTGTGCCCGCACCACGCTCAACCAGTGAGCGGCTCGGTCTCTATATGGGATCCGAACCCTCGGCAGGAGCGCCGCCGCTGCGCTCCCAAGCACCGTACTCTACTGAGTGCGCCACCGGGCCGGCCTCAGTTTAACATTTTTAAAATGCTGGTTTCATTCAAGGAGGCTCCTTGGTGAAGAACTAAATATTTTTAGTTTTATTATCTTGGCCTTTGGGTACATGTCTTCTTAATAGTTTGATGGAATTGAAAGTGTGCATAAAGCACTCCTGCTGCAAACCCAAGTGCGATTGCTTGAGCTGTCAGCTCAACTAGCTACTTTTTTCATGGACTGTTTTTACTTAGAAGAGCAACTGGCAGACAGACGATGGTTATTTAGGCCTGGGTATTTGGCAGACATTTTCTCATAAGTGAACGAAGCATGTATCACTTCAAGGAAAATAATGGATTTGTCACTAATGATAAAAATTGAATTTTCAAGCAAAAATTAGAATTTTGGAAAACTGATATCTCCTATTTTGAGTCTGACCTCTTTCCATTACTTAGACTTTTCTGATGAGATCTGTGGTAATATTAACAGATGTGATTTTTTTGTTATTGTTTAACAAAATGTGTCAGCGTTTAGAAGATCTGTATAACTCAGTGAACCAAAGTTTTCCAGATGACCACTGGTTGATGTTATAAAATTATACGAGGTTAGATATCATTCAAAGTGCAAGCTGGACCAGTGGATTTAAATGTAAAAGAATATGAAAAGTTTGATATGGTTTCAGATTCTATGTTGCAGCTAATCTTTCAGAAATCAGTTGAGTTTTGTTGTAATATGCACTTGTTGGGTTTTGGTGTAATATCAAAGAAGAATGTCCACAATTATTTGAAAAGGCTATAAACTACATGTCTATGTGAATACAATTTTCTTAATATACTTCAATAAAAACAAGATATCATAACAAGTTGACTGCAGAAGGAGATATGAGATTCAGCTCTTCTATTAAGTCAGAAATTTGCAAAACAGTGCCACTCTTCTCATCAATTTTTTTGTATTGGGAATTACAGTTATTTTTTATAAAAGAATACTTATGTTAATATGTAATAGTTTGTTATTGTGTTTTAAAAGAGTTAACAAATAGTTTAAAATTTTTTGGTTTTAATTTTTAATATGGTAAATATCGATAGCTGTAACCCATATAAACAAAAGTTTTTGGGGATCATTAATAATATTTATAGTGTAAAGTTTGAGAATCACTGTCCTAAAGGAAGCTCTATGTCCTAAAGGAAGCACTTGAGATTTCTGAGAGGAAAGACATAGAATTCTAGTGAGAACCAATACAAGCTATGCTGATTGTAGCTCCCAGGTACAACCTAAGGTCAGGTGTCACAGCTTCTGGTAGTATACGTGGCAAGACAGTTCCAAATATAAACTGTGTAAGTGAACTCAGTGCCCAGGAGGCAGGGCTGTGCAATTTGTATAAGACTTCTGGAGTTCACAACTCATGTACTTAAGAGCATGTCATGATTCTCATTCTATAGAAAAGAATGTTTTTACCCTTTAGGTTCTGTTTTTAGTAAGTTAACTGCTCTATCTAAAAGATAAAAGTATCTTTTTAAAAAAGCAAATCTGTCATTCAGGATAAAATAGGAATAGAATGAACAGAGGGCCACCCAATAGGAAAGCTGTTTTGCTTTTCAGACTTTAGTCTGTGTCTGCTAACTACCTGGTGGCACATCAGCTTTACTGCTTCAGCTTCACTTACCACCATAGTGACTTAACCAAGCTGGCTGCCCTGAATATATTGACATTTGCTTGTTTGTGAGGTTCATGCATTTAACATGGAAAAGATGAGATGGATAGGTAGGCCCTGGTCCTCATGACATTGCTATAACAAATTTAGTACCTTTATGAAATTGCAGAGGTCAACTTGCTTCAAAATAGAAATGATGGGAGGGAATTAAACTACTCTTTTTGCCTTCTGTTTATTGCATTCCAAGTGGTTTGCTTATTCTATGCCCTGGTTTATAACTTGACTGATTTTGCCCTTTCTTTCTGTTTTTCCATGTGGCTGCCACTTTGTGTCTTATGTGACTGTCTCTGCCGCTTTCTTGACCTGTTATTGCAGTGGCATCCTGTGCTGAGCACACTAAAGAACCGCATTGAAGACAACACCGGCCACACCTTTAACTCCTTACTCTGCAACCTTTACCGAAATGAGAAGGACAGTGTGGACTGGCACAGTGATGACGAACCCTCGCTAGGGAGGTGCCCCATCATTGCTTCGCTCAGTTTTGGTGCCACACGCACTTTTGAAATGAGGAAGAAGCCCCCACCAGTGAGTATTCTCTTTCTTTTTTGATGCTCTTCCTGCCTCCTATTATTCTGTGAAAAAGTAGAGCTCCTAGAGACTCCTATTTTCAGATTTAATGGGTAAAAGTATGCGTTTTGTTGATGAAACATTTTCAACTGATTGCTTACTTTGTGGTTAACTTTTGACTTTGAAAGTGCCCGTTTATTCATTTACTTATCCAACAGGAATTGCCTGCCCTGTGCCAGGTGCTGGGGGCTGATTTTCATTGATGGAAAGGGCAGACATAATCCCTGTCCTCATGGTAATAGTCTAGTGGGGGTAGATGATATTGCTAATTACTCAAATACTTGTAACTGCAGTTGTGATAAATGCTATGAAGGAGGGCTTATGGAAGGGTGACTCAAGCTAGTGAGATGCAGCAAGAAGGCTCAAGGAAGATGTCCCTGAAGACGGCTTTAAGTGTTCTTCATGCTAATGTGGCCACTTTCCTGTAAGGGAGTGTCACGTGCATCCTCATTCCTTCTTAGCCTTTTCCAGAGATACAAATGAATCTGCAACTCTTTCAGAGAGAGGAAACTCAAGCCAGGTTATCAGAGGTGATGGTCTTTCCAAGCTCAGGTAGAAAAGCAGTGAGTAAACTGACTGTATAATGACTTCAGTTTTTCATCCAGCTCTTACATAGATTGCATACAATTTGAGGATCCTAGGGTTATTAATTTTTTAAAATCAAAAGTGTAGAATCTTAGGACTAAGATAGAAAGCAGAAATTCCAAGAAAAGAGCAAAACTCGACCAGATTATCTTATTTCCAGGTTTGTGTCTTTTCATAACCAAGGTTCCTGATCATTTGGCTTATAACATTAAGCCAGACCCAGTCAGTGTGGATGGCCAGCAGGCTGTGTTTTGATTATGACCTAATCCAGGCCATATTATTATTAGTCAGTCAGTGCTTATGTCTGTTCTTAATTGGATATACTTTTCCAAGGATACCATTAATGGACCCAGCTGTTTTCCTGCCATGTATTTGGATTTCCGTGCATGGTACTTTGAAGCATATTGTTACTTTGCATATATGCCATTAAGCACTCTTTGTTGGTATAATTTCTGTTGATTAGGTTATCTTTGCTTTTGGTTACACAGAAATTTTGCTCGTATGCCAATGTCTTATTGCCTTAACATGCTCCCTGAGCACTTTGAATAGCCTTCATAGTTTCATTGGCATGCCTTCTCATGTACCAAGAGTTCTACTTGAGAATCAGTCTACTGAACCTTTGCTATATTCTTTTTAGGTAGGGTTATGCTTCTGTACACAGGCTTCCACTCATTTAAATCCCAGGTTCACACATGTGAAGAATTTGCTCTGGCCTTAGTAAGACTCCTGTTATATGAGTAGCAGAGAAACACTGTGTCTAATAGTTTAAGTTTAGACCTTCCTCTCAAGTCGGACACATGGAACATCAACTTTTGCAAGGCATGGTCCTGGGACCTGGGGCTGTAGCAGTGAATGAGTGAGATGAAATTATCTTTCTCCTGCTGGAGCTCATCTAGCACATGCTAGTGCTGTGCCTTCCTCCTGGAGGTATCCTTGCATTCTTCTGATTGGCAAGCAAGATATAGTATATATAAGCTTTGGTGTAATACTGATCTTTAATTCTTCACAGTTATTTTCTTTGTTGCAAAGTATTTAAGTATTCTGTTACTGTTTCTTTGCACACATACATTCACCACTACCACTCCCTTTTAAAAAAAATGTTTGGCCTATTTATAGACTTGGAGCTTAAGAATTCCTAAAGTATGTTTTCTGGATAATTAGTTTTACTGTACAATGGTTTCCAACTGTTAGCGTTAACAGTGTTCCAATGTCCAGAAATACCCCATTCCTTCCCCTTCCAGGCAGCTGAAACTCTTCATTTTCTCATATGAAAACATAATACATGGTGATCAAGAGCTATTTCTTGGTAATGTACTTCAGTTACGTTATAGGTTAATGTGTGGATGGAGAAATTAATTACTATGTACAGCATTGTTTCTGTGGATCACCGTTTGGAACAAAAATCTGTATTTAAGAGGGAGACTGCCCATGCTGAAGCTTTCTCTTCTCCCAAGGTTTCTCAAAGTCTATTTTGATGAACATGAGTGAGAGAATAGGTCATGAAACACTCAAAAAGAGGTAAAGTCCTCTTAATTGTTTGCTAGTAGCAAGAGAATCTGCACCATAACTATGGTAGCTGATTTGATGATAATACAGATCTAATAAGTACTTTGAGATCTTGAAGCAAAGTTGGCTGAGGAAATGGATTTGGGAAGAAATATAAACATGTCAGTACCTCAATATATAAACATACATAAGCAATATAAACATGTCAGTACCTAGTAAGTTTTGGCTTCTGGTCTAGTCTTAATTATAATTGAATTTGATGTAATTATTGTATATCCTCTCAATTCTGGCTTTTGTTTAAGTTGAGGAAATTAATTTTTTACTTTTTTACTTTTTTTGGATTCAACCAATTTATTTATTTATTTATTATTTATTTTTTTTTGTTTCTTCCAAATTTTATTTTGTCAGTATACAATGTGGTTGATTATTGTGCCAATTACCGAAACCTCCCTCCCTCCTCCCACTTCCCCCTCCCTCCCAACAATGTCCTTTCTGTATTCTTGTCATATCAACTTCAAGGAATTGTAATTGTTATGTCTTCCTCCCTCCCCACCCCACCTGGTTTTTTGGTGTATTTATTTAATTTTAGCTCCCACAAATAAGTGAGAACATGTGATAATTCTCTTTCTATGCCTGACTTGTTTCACTTAATATAATTCTCTCTAGGTCCATCCATGTCGTTGCAAATGGCAGTATTTCAGTCTTTCTTATAGCTGAGTAGTATTCGATTGTGTAGATATACACATTTTCCATATCCACTCATCTGATGATGGACTTTCGGGCTGGTTCCAACTCTTAGCTATTGTAAAGAGTGCTGCGATGAACATTGGGGAACAGGTATACCTTCGCCTTGATGATTTCCATTCCTCTAGGTATATTCTCAGCAGTGGGATAGCTGGGTCATATGGTAATCTATCTGGAATTGTTTGAGGAACCTCCATACCATTTTCCATAGAGGCTGCACTTTTTTGCAGTCCTACCAACAATGTATGAGAGTTCCTTTTTCACTGCAACCTCGCCAGCATTTATCATTCACAGTCTTTTGGATATTAGCCATCCTAACTGGGGTGAGATGGTATCTCAGTGTGGTTTTGATTTGCATTTCCCAAATGCTGAGTGATGTTGAGCATTTTTTCATAAGTCTGTTGGCCTTTCGTATATCTTCCTTAGAGAAATGCCTGCTTAGCTCTTTTGCCCATTTTTTAATTGGGTTGCTTGTTTTTTTCTTGTAAAGTTGTTTATGTTCCTGGTATATTCTGGATGTCATCCTTTGTCAGATGTATATTTTGTAAATATTTTCTCCCACTCTGTTGGTTGTCTTTTAACTCTGTTAATTGTTTCTTTTGCTATGCAGAAGCTTTTTAGTTTGATATAATCCCATTTGTTTATTTTTTCTTTGGTTGCCCATGCTTTGGGGTCGTATTCATGAACACTGTGTCCAGTCCTACTTCCTGAAGTGTTTCTCCTATGTTTTCTTTAAGAAGTTTTATTGTTTCAGGGTGTGTATTTAATTCTTTAATCCATTTTGAGTTGACATTAGCATATGGTGAAAGGTATGGGTCTAGTTTCATTCTCCTGCATATTGATATCCAGTTCTCCCAGCACCATTTGCAAAGAGGCAGTCTCTTCCCCAGTGTATAGGCTTGGTGCTTTTGTCAAAGATCAGATGGCTCTAGGTGTGTGGGTTGATTTCTGGATTCTCTATTCTATTCCGTTGATCCATGTGTCTGTTTTTATGCCCGTACCATGCTGTTTTGGTTATTATAGCTTTGTAGTATAGTTTAAAGTCAGGTAGTGTTATGCCTCCAGCTTTATTTTTTTTTTGCTCAGCATTGCTTTGGCTATGTGGGGTCTTTGGTTATCCCATATAAATGTCTGGAGAGTTTTTTCCATTTCTAATAAAAATGTCATTGGAATTTTGATGGGGATTGCATCAAATTTGTATATCACTTTGGGTAGTATGGACATTTTCACTATGTTGATTCTTCCAATCCAAGAGCATGGGATATCTTTCCATCTTCTTGTATCCTCTCTAATTTCTCTCAGCAGTGGTTTGTAGTTCTCATTATAGAGATTATTCACATCCTTGGTTAACTCAATTCCTAAGTATTTAATTTTTTTGGAGGCTATTGTAAATGGGCAAGATTTATTGATTTCTCTTTCTGCATGTTCACTACTGGAGAATAGAAATGCTACTGATTTTAGTGTGCTGATTTCATATCCTGCTACTTTGCTGAAATCATTTATCAACTCCAAGAGTTTTTTTGTAGAGCCTTTAGGCTGTTCGATATATAGGATCATGTTATCTCCAAACAGGGACCCTTTGACTTCATCTTTTCCAATCTGGAGGCCCTTTATTTCCTTCTCTTCTCTGATTGCTCTG
>NW_007730482.1:47103-47762 GCF_000696425.1 Galeopterus variegatus | reverse complement strand
TGTCTTTTTTACTGACCGGTAACGGGATTGCAACCCTCGGTGTTGCGCCCGCACTGCGCTCAGCCAGTGAGCGGGAACCGGTCTCCACATGGGATCCGAATCCTCGGCGGGAGCGCCACCGCGCTCCTAAGCGGCGCACTCTCCAGTGCGCCACCAGGCCGGCCCATGATTGTTATGTCTTCTTGATGGATCAATCCTTTTATCATTATGTATTGGCCCTCATTATCTCTTTTTATGGTTTTTAGTTTAAAGTCTATTTTATCAGATATAAGAATAGCTCTTTTCTGTTTGCATGGTAAATCTTTTTCCATCCTTTCACTCTTAGTCTATGTGAGTCTCTATGGGTTAGGTGGGTCTCTTGAAGGCAGCATATAGCTGGGTCCTCCTTTTTAATCCAGTCAGCTAGTCTGTGTCTTTTGATTGGGGAATTTAAGTGTTTAACATTAAGAGTTGTTATTGAAAAGTGTTGATTTATTCCTAGCATTTTATTGATTATTGTTTGGATGTCTTAGGTGTCTCTTGTGTCTTTTGTTCCTTTCTTTCTGATTTACTGTTTGTTTTCTGTATTTGTTGGTTCCTTGGGTTGTAGATAGCCTTTTTGTTTGTTTGTTTTCTCTTCATGAAAGCCATTTTTATTACTCTAGTGGGTTTTGATTTTT
>NW_007730482.1:11696-46971 GCF_000696425.1 Galeopterus variegatus | reverse complement strand
GCCTTGTGGGGTAGAGTATTCTTGGCTGGCAATCTCTGTCTTTTAGTATTTTGAATATATCATCCCATGCCTTTCTGGCTTTTAGGGTTTGTGATCAAAAGTCTGATGTTAGTTTGATTGGGGCTACCTTATATATGAATTGACCCTTTTCTCTTACAGCTTTTAAGATTCTCTCTTTGTCTTTGAGTTTTGCCAATTTGGCTATAACATGTCTTAGAGAAGACCTTTTTGGGTTGAATACATTTGAATCTTTGAGCTTTCTGAATCTGAAGATCTGTGTCTTTTCCAATAACTGGGAGGTTTTCTGCCCCTATTTTGTTGAATATGTTTTCAATGCAATCTCCTTTCTCTTTCCCTTCTGCATCTCCTGAAAGCTGCCCCAGTTCTGCACACTGTATTCCTAATTCTTTTTTCTTTTTTTTTTTGTCTGCCTGTGTTATTTCAAGCAGCCCATCTTCAAGGTCAGAGGTTCTCTCTTCTACTTCTGCAAGCCTGCTAGTTAAACTCTCTGTTGTGTTTTTTATTTCATTGAATGAATTCTTCAGTTTGGCAAGCTTTGCTACATTCTTTTTCAGGGCATTGATTTCCTTGTACATTTCTTCTTTCAGGTCCTGTATACTTTTCCTTATTTCATCATGTTGTCTAGCTGAGTTTTCTTGTATATCATTCAGTTCCCTTAGAATTATCACTTGAAATTCCTTGTCAGACATTTCAAGGAACTAGTTCTGTAGGATCCTTCTTGTTCTGTAGGATCTAGAGCTTGAGAGTTATTACCCTTTGGTGGTATACTTTCTTGATTTTTCGTATTTCTGGTATCTTTGATGTTTAGTCATTGTGGCAAGGGGTTTCACAGTCCACTGGTTTGACACTATTTTCTGACTAGGATGTTGCTGGAGTGGCCAATTTGGTATGACTACCTCAGTGTCTGCTCAGTTGGCCACTAGTGCCTTGTGTGTGTGGTTGCCTTGGGTCTTGGGCCTCTCCAGGGAGCCACCTCTCTGGTCAGCATGCACTTGGCCGGGCTGCTGGGTTGCGTGGCGGCACCGCAGGGTGTGTGGTCTCTGCGGAGCTTCCAACTCCCCTGTTGGACGTCTCCTTGTTCCAAGCGCACTGGGCCCGGCTGCTGGGTCACGCACTGGCACCACAGTGCCTGTGGTCTCTGCGGAGCTTCTGCCTCCCCTGCTGGACATTTCCCTGCTCCGCATGCACTGGGCCAGGCTGCTGGGTCACGCAGCGGCACCGCAGGGCATGTGGTCTCTGCGGAGCTTCCGCCTCCCCTGCTGGACGTCTCCCTGCTCCATGCACACTTGGCCAGGCTGGGGATGGAGATGGGTGGCGGCAGTGAGGCCTACCTGCTGTATTGTGCGGCAGTGGCATCGCAGGGCGTGTTGTCTCTGCGGAGCTTCTGCCTCCCCTTCTGGATGTCTCCCTGCTCCGTGTACACTGGGCCAGTCTTTTGGGTTGTGTGGCGGCACCACAGGGCGTGTTGTCTCTGCAGAGGTTCCACCTCCCCTGCTGGACGTCTCCCTGCTCTGTGTGCACTGGGCCTAAGTTGAGGAAATTTAATCTTGATATATTTGAAATTGTAATCACACATTAGTGAATACAGCTTAAAAATGTCTTTTTTCCCCCAAAACCTGTAAATTCCATTCTTGGGTAAACAGGATGCAGGTTTAAACTTTTGAAAATACTCCTTTAGGTTTTATTAACAGATTCCAAAAATCTGTGGGGCTTCATAAATGTACCTGAACTAGAAGTACAGAAGCCTTTCTTTGAGTTGACAGACTTAAAAACATATCTTAAAGTACATCATCTTTATGTTATTATGAATGATCCTTTTTCTGAACCATTGAAAGGGAGTGGTTATTGCAAATCTTTGTTTAAACTTTTTCTAAACTCAGGTGATAGCTCTGAGAACATGACTCATGATTCATACAACCTAAGTAAAAGCATAAGTTAAAAAGTATAAATTAGGTTGGTCTTCTATGTGGGATTTGTAGCAGTCTGAATTTCTGTAACTCTTAGGGGCCTATCTTGGTATGCCACTATAGATTGTAATTTTCATATCTGTCAGTAAGACATTCAGGGTACATTAAAGGTTGTGGGAGGGAATCTTTCAAAATCCTATTATCTTTGACCAATCGGATGAAAAGCTAATGCTTAATTTGAGTCACAGTTTCTCGTCTAAAGCAGACATAGAAGAGTCATAAGATTTCCTGTACTTCATTCAAGTATGCAGTTTTGAGACATAAAAGTATTTGTTTTGGGCTACTGTCAGAGAGAAATAGTCTTGATTTTTAAAAAAATTCGAACTCCTCCACCCCTGCAGCAGCTGTTTGTTTTGCAGTCTGGCACCTTGAACAGATCTCTGTAGCTGCTGATCTCCTGAAAGCTGCCCCAGTTCTGCACACTGTATTCCTAACAGTTTCTCCCTGTGTGGAGCTGGTAAGGAGATCTTTGTTTCATAAGCACCAGTGCCCCTCTGATTCATACAGTTGGCTCACTCAGCTTCATGCATACATCATCCCTGGGATTAAATGTCTCACTCTTCCAAGGTGCTAATCCTTTCTTTACTGTCCTCTAGTCCAAGCCTCTCAACTCCTACTCATTCATTTTGATTTTAGAGTAAATTACCATTTCCTTTAATGACAGTAAGGTAATTGGGGGGCATAGTAGAATTGTTTGATCTTGCTCTTCCATGCAACCAGTCTGTTCTTTTATTTAGTTCAAAGATTGAATAAGAGCACCATATCTATATTATGATCATTGTCAGGCTATACTGTTTCAAGACTAGGGTAAAGCTTATCAAATGTACTTCAGTAGACCTTTTTTATTCCATGAGGCTGGATTTGTTAAAGCTTTCCTATACTCCTCGTCCCAAATCCGGTTGCACTTTTCAAACTACATCATGTCCGTGTTTGCAAAGATTAGTCTGGTTCTTTTCCCAGCTAGCTTTAATTCTATATGGAAGAACAAGCTGGAAAAGGAACTACAAAAGCCATTTGGCAGGCTGCTATTTCTCTGTCGGTTACCTTGGAAACAGTGATGGCTGACTGGGGGGCTGTTATTAGATAATAGCAGGAAGTTTGTGATGCAGTGGAAATTTAGAGGCCAAAAGCCTTGTTTTTCTAGCAAATCACACCTGGATAAGCTCTCTCCTTTATCAGCTGAATCCTGCAAATGTAGGGTCTTCTCTCCATCTCAAGGTCTTTGAGCTGAGACAAGTTGGGCCTTTCTCTAACCACTCTTCTCTAGTACCTTCTGAAGGATGTGAACCCTGTTCATATCACAGAGAGATGATTGCAAAAGCTAGTCTAATGGTAGAGACTCTGAGAGCACCCAGTGAGTTGGAGGTCCTAGTACCTCCCCGGTTAAACGCTTCTTTTTTTTTTACACACTACTAGGAAGAGTGTAGTATAAAAAGGTCAGTCTGATTATAAATATTGATGTTTTTTCCAGGACTTGAGAAAAAATGAGGATATTGGAATCCAATATAATATGATACTGAATATCTTAAATTTGGAAACTGGATACAGCATTTCATAGAGTAGTGACTTACGCTCCACCTTAGCCAGGAGCCTGCGATTCCAGTCATCCATCCTTCCTGTTAATCCATCTTCTGATTATAGCATCTCCTCTGAGAGGTTGCAAGAAATACTTGAAAGAAGTGGTTGATAACTATGGTTTTTTAAAACATGGTTTTTAAAACTATGGTTTTTAAAAACATACCCTAATGAAATTTAGAAAGTCAAGTTTTGTTTCCTATTTCTGTCCCTGATGTTGATAAAAAGCACTTATGTGTTTCCTTTATACTTACTTCCTTTTTGTAAATGGAAGTGATAATTGGTAGCTTCTCCATGGGAGTAATTGGAAAGTTTTCCCATGAAAGTTGTTGCAGTAATCAGTGAATTTTAAAGCTGTTATAAATGGTAGATGCCATGGTGACTTTTCAGATGTAGAAATTGGAAAAGGAAATGAATAGCAGTGAAACTAAACTCCAAGGTTCCCTTGGCCTGCAAAATGACATTCATCGAGAGAGTATAGGGACGTCTGCGGGAGGATCAGAACTGATGATTGAGTTTTTGAACTTGAATCTCTAGGGCCATTGAATGGTTTGGAGAAAGTAAGAGTAAGTGAGTAAATAAAAGTATGTGTGTTTAAGGAGGTAAAGATAGGTAGACCTGGTAGAACTTGAATTATCTTCAGACTTGAGAGCCTGTGGGAATTGGAATCATCATTACTCCCTTGGGGACTTGTCTCAGGTTAGAATCCATGCCCAGACTCCCACTGGGAATAATTAATTTTTGCAATGATCCTGCAGTTTTATATTGCCAGTGATGGTACTTTTAGTTTTAGGAGAACAACCTTTTCCAAGGTGATTCATTGTGTTTTTTGTGTGTGTCATAATTAGGTATGGGGTCTGCTTGCAAATCTGACTTTTTTAAACTTTGTCCCAGTGGTAGAGGTTGTTTTTAAATCCCTTTGTCATACTCTTCAGAACTAGTCCTAAGCCTTCTGGTGATTTTCTCATCTTTCACAAGTAACATTTTCATGGAGGATGACTGCCTAGCTGAGGCAGAAAAGAGCTTAATGTGTTTGAGGAAGGGGACGGAGGCCCTATCCTGGGGCAGAAGGAGCAAGCACAACGAGAGAAGCAGGTGATGACACTGGAAGGTGGGCAGGAGCCAGATCATGCAGAGACTCATGAACCTCAGGAAGGAGCAGATTTTGTTTTAAGTACGTCAAGAAGCCATCGACATGTGTTAAGCAGTAGAGCGACATGGTCTGAGTGACAGTTTTAGAAGGCTAAAACTTTGCTACTGTGTGGAGCCTAGGCTAGAAACGAGCGAGAGTAGAAGTAAGGACACCAATTAGGTTGTTAGACCTTGTGTTTACCTGGGACTAATGTAGAAGAGAGGGGGATAGATCCAATGGAATGAGGTCACAGGAGCAGGATTTTTATTTTTTTTATTTTATTTATTTATTTATTTGTTTGTTTGTTTTTTAAAAGATGACCGGTAAGGGGATCTTAACCCTTGACTTGGTGTTGTCAGCACCACGCTCAGCCAGTGAGCCAACCGGTCATCCCTATATGGGATCCGAACCCGGGGCCTTGGTGTTATCAGCACCGCACTGTCCCGAGTGAGCCACGGGCCGGCCCAGGAGCAGGATTTTTAAGGGAGGCATAGGAATAATGGTCTGAAAGTGTAATTGAGGAGTAAGAATATACTCTATCATCTGGCTCAGCAATCCACTGAATTGAGAGACATGATCACCTTCCACATGAGAAGGTGTCAGTGAATTTGCAATCTTCTGGAGATAGCCATGTTTCAGTTAGGACGAGGAAGTAGAGGGAATCTTCAGAGGTTGGTGAGGTTGAGTATATAGGTGAGTTTGCTCATCTCTGAATGGGAATTCCAAAGGACACAGTGGAAGGGTGCAGGAGGGAGAGAGTGGTGGGGGGGAATGTATCAGATCAGATTATGTCCAGGAATGGTTTGTGAATTGAGTGTTCTGGTATGAACAGCTAACCGGAGATGCTTGCACTTCTGCTGGTGACTGGAGTCAGCTGGATGTCAGGCATAGTGGAATTTGTTCTCATATGCTCTTAGAGGACAGAGGGCATTTGTTTCTGGTGCTACAGTTTTGGGTGGAAGCTCTTTCAAGATAGCAGTTATTTCAAGCTCCATTTCTTGGAAATATTATATTGCCAAGAATAGAATCTTCATCACATTAACTCTTCCAATTTCAAATGCACATTCAGTGTAGCTGGAACGACTGCAACTGTGAGCATAAAGCTGAGTTTGTTTTTGTTTAAATTCAGTAAGTTCTACCCCCGTACTACTCCAAACCAAGAAATAGTTTGATGAACAAAAGATTTTATATGACAAGCGCATTTAAAGCCACTTGAACCAATAACCTTGGTGATTTCAAATCTGTGCTTTTCCGGTTAGCCTCTTACGTTAGCAGATCTTATTTCAGAAACAGCTGCTTCTGTTTTTAAAGTATGTATTTCTGATCAATGCTGAGGATGCCATCATTTAAAGTGTAGTTTGAGTCAGCAGAATAACTCTGCAGAGATGACTTAGTGGGGTCCCAGCTTGATTCTCTCTTCCTAATTTCTATAACTAATACATTTTGTTTATGTCAGACTTTACAAATAAGTTATCACTATGAACAAAACGTCTAGCTGAGTTCTTGTATTAGCACTATAGAAACAGCTTGGCAGCCCAAATATACCTGCAAGCTTAAATGATCTGTGAAGCCATTTAGAACCCAGCTGGGATCTGAAGGGCAGGGCAACACCACAATTTAGGAAAACAATCTGAAAAGAAATCATAAAAAAGGGACAGTATTGGCATAGCCAATAAGTTGGGGGATAGGGCAAGTAAAAGGACATTTGGCCCTCAACAGGTAAGTAGCTGTAGCACAGACAAGCATTGAGTTTTCAAATATCATTTCGGTCTTCAAATAAGCCTTGGCTATACTTGTCAAGCAGTTATCTGATCCTTGGACCAGAGAGCTAGGGAGATCTCTCTCATATCTATTATCATCTTGAAAAAGGACTTTGCTTGATTCTGCAGATGCTCTAACATCTTGGTTTTTTTCTTGCTTTAGAAGCACAGATTGTGGAATAAGTCGTCTACATCTGCAGTCTCCCTTTCCTCGCAACTTAACTCACTCTTGAAACACCTGCTATCTAACTCCGTGCCACCAAGCTGCTGAAATTATACTGATACCATTGACCTAAAATCAAATACACTGGCCTTTCCTCAGTCATCATCTCTTCTTTCATGTAATATCGGTCACCAGTATTCATCACCTCTGTGCATGAAACTCAACCATCCGTTAGCACCTTTTCCTTCTCCTATTGGCTTCTGAAATACTGTCTTATCTTGGTTATTCTCATACTTTTCTAATTATTGTTTCTCCATCTCATTTGAGGTTTTTTTCCTTCCCATTCAACCCCTTGAATATGGATGTTTAAGATTATCTTTGATTCTATTGTCTTTCTCTACGTTATTTTTTAGGAGATTATAAACTGGCAGTAGATTGTAAATGCCATACGGGCAAGGTCCTTTTCTGTCTTGTTTCTCATTACGTTTCCAGTATTTAGCACCGTGTGTGTGTGTGTGTGTGTGTGTTGAATGATTAAGTAAATAAATAGGATCTCATTAGTTCTTATGGCTTTAACCATTTCTTCTTTGGTAGGGTGACTTCTGAATCTCTTATCTCCAGCCTTGACTTTTATCTTAACTTCTAGTCATCACTTTCTATGTGTTTATGAGACACTTCCACTTAATAATAGCACATGTGACTGCCAGACTGAAATTATAGAATCAGATTTATTATTGTTCTCTCAGAAAATCTCCATAGTTCCACCTGTTGATAAGTACATATATGTTCATGATATCACCATTCTTTTGGTCAGATTAACAACATAAGTTATTTTCAGTTCTTCCTTATTCCCTTGTTTCTCATGTATAATCAATTCCCAAGTCATCTGAATTCTTTCTTGCAATGTCTGAAGAATCTATTCCGCTCACTGTAACCATCTTCATCCCAGGCTCTTATTATGACATTCCTAAAATATTAAAATGACTTTTTTCTGCACTGATGTCCTTAATTCCAATCTTTGCTCCCTCTTTTCTGCCTAATACCCAGATGCCAGTTATTATTTTCAGGAATAGTTTTTTTCTACCTCTCTCTTTCTCTCTCTCTCTCTCTCTCTTTTCTTCTGAACTGCCCTGTCCCCCGCCCCAATATTAATTGAATTTACTATGTGTCAGGTACTGTGCTCAGCTATGGGGATGTAGCAGTGAACATGACAAATATGGTTCCTGCCTTCATGGAGGTCACAGGAGCGAGACAATAATCAAATAACTTGTCATTAGAGTTCTGAGTTTGGATTGTATTCTAAGTGCAATGGGAATAAATGAGATTGTGACATGATCTGGCTTACGTTTTTAAAAGATCACTCTGGCTGGTGTGTGAAGAGTAGTTTTGGGAGAGGCAAGAGGAGGAGACTAAATAAAAGGTGGTTACAGTAGTCTCAGTGGGATTCTGCTGGCTTGGACTGCAGTGGCAGTGGGGATGAATACCTCATGGAGAAGTGAGAGTACATCACAGAGGTATGTTTTTGAGAGTGGACCAACAGAACTTCCCAGTAATATTTTAGGTGTGGAGGTGACAATGGTGAATGACTCCCAGGTTTCTGATTTGAGCAGCTGGTAGATGGAAGTGCTGTTTACTCAGAAGAGGAACAGGGACTTTTATATTTGGTTTTGTCCTTGTTTAAGGAGTTCCTTCTTCTACATGCTAAGTTTGAGATGCCTGAGATTTCCAGATGTTAACTAGGGGTTCAGACAATAGGCCTGGGATAGAGATATCATTTGGAAATTGTCAGAATAACAACTACAGTAAAACACTAATAATAAACGACAAGTGTATAGTGCTGACTCTGTGCCTGGCTCTGCTCTGCTTTATATTGAATCATCCAATAACCTTGTGAAGTTGATGCTGTTATCCCCACTGTACAGATGAGGTGACTGAGACACAGTGTTAAATCACTTGCCCAAAATGGTTCAGACAACTATTTGTTGAGTTGAATTAAAACTAGTAATATAGGTAATATGTAAAACTATGGAACTGTACGTTATCATTCAGGGCAAGAGAATAGAGAAAGGGGATTGTAGAGCCAAGATTGAGTGCACTACTTTATCACTTTGTTTTCCAATTCAGAAGTCTTATAATTTGTTCCTTGTGGAACAAAGAATTAAATAGAAACTCCTTAGCCAGGTTGTCAAATCCTTATGTAATCTACGTCTATCCAGCCTTTGTCTCTCACTGTTCCCTGTATGGTTGCTACATTCTACTAAATGATCTCTTCGCTCTCCATTAGGCATATTCTCTACCTTCTTAAGTCCTTTCCAGGTTTAAAGGGCCTACTGCAGCTGCAAAGCCTCCCTATTCCTCCAGTGCAGAAATTAATAATAGTTATCTGTGTCCACTGCTTCCTGTGAGCTTGGGAAATGAGAAACAGGTAGCAGGCTTCTACTTTGTTTTGTTTGTCCTTTTTGCTCATTTGAGTTTTGTTTTTATAGGTATCTTCTCAGTAAAAAGTTGGAAGTTTTCTGTTTAGCTCATCTGAGGGATCAGAGATGACTTGGAAAACCAAATGCATCCCTGTTATCTGAGATCAATAATTTGGAAGCCCAGTTTGCTTTGAATGGCCTTTTCTGATAGAGTTGGGGGTGAGATGAAGAATGTGATTCTTGAAGATGAAGTGGCATATGTCTCCTGAACTTTCCATCAGGCACTACTGTGTGGAATGGCAAAGGGGGATCAAAGTAGCACAGTGGATGACAATTGGCCTCAGGAGCTTTCAGGCCAGCTAGGGCAGTTGACATGGGAATAAAAGAAGGCAGTTATGTCATGAGTCCATTAGCAGCACAGCTGGGCAGCCCTTGAGCTGAATCTGGCCCTCAGACTTGTTTATACTGCCCACTGTTTTTAAAGAACTGAGTTAGTTGCCAAAATTTATAACTGGAGACTTCACATAAAAATCACACTTGTCAGCTTCCCTGGAAAACCAAGAAGATGGGGGCAACACTGGGGGAGCAGTGAGCTGGTGCGGCTCATTGGCCAAGCAGCTGCCACCTGTATGCAGGCCCCTGGTTCTCCATGTCTCAGCTCCCCACTGCGATGCAGCCAGCCACGCCCCTCGTTTATGCTATTTGCTGGTGGATTTTTTTTTTTTCTTCCTTTTTGTCTTTTTTTCGTGTCCGGCAACGGATCGCAACCCTCAGTGTCGCGCCCGTACCGGACCGGGACCGGCAACGGGATCGCAACCCTCGGTGCCGCTCCCACACCTCGCTCAGCCAGTGAGCGGGAACCGGTCTGCATGTGGGATCCAAACCCTCGGCGGGAGCGCCACCACGCTTCCCAAGTGGCGCACTGTAGCAGTGCACCACCGGGCCGGCCCTATTTGCTGGTGTTTTTGACCCCAGCAGTATAGTCAAGGTGCCATAGAATTAGGACAAGAAATATTACAGGATTTCAGAAGGAGTAGAGCTTACTTTGGAGAGTACAGTATAGTGGAAGGAATATAGGCTTTGGAGCCAGGCAGAGCTACATTCACATGCTAGTCCTGCCTCCTGCAGCCTTTTGTCTTAGGCAAATACTTTCCCTCCAGCTCTCTTTATTTATGATAAAATGGGTAATATTACCTCCCTTACTTCCCTTATGGGGTTGTAGTGAGGATTAGCAGTAATGTAGAGGTCGTACCTAACATGTCTGGCATCTGAGTATACTCTGTAGTTGATCCTGTCCAAAAAGTCTAGTGGGATACCTTGGTTTAAGTACCTGGATTGTTATAAAAAAGAAGCATTGGGGATAGGGGGAAACCCAAAACTCCAGGTAGGTTAAAGAATTGAATCTAAAAAAATGTAAACTTTTTTTAAAACTAAAAGGAAATGTGGTTGTACATTTAACTTTTCTCAGGATGGGAAAAGACTTCCTAAGCATAAAAACCATGAAGGAGAGCCAGAGAAAGGTCAGCAGGGTTGACTCTAAAAATTTTTGAGCTATTCTGTGTTAAATATCATGAACAGTTAAAAGGCAAATAGCAAATGAGAAAAATATTTGCAAAAAGTATGAGAGACAAAGGGTAAGTATCTTATTATCTATGGTTACAGATCAACAAGATAAGCATTAACACCCCCATAGAACAGTGGACCAAGGACATGAATGGAGAGTTCACAACAGAAGAAATATAGACAGCAATAGACATGTGCAAAAATGTTAAACTGGCTAGTAATCAAAGAACTCTGAGTTTGAATAAGCTACCATTTCTCCGTAATTTTTTTCTATCATTGTCAATTGATAGTGTTCAGCCAGAAGATAGGTACTGTCATATTTTCCTGACGGAATTATAAATTGGTGCAGCTTTCTCAAGACAGTAAGCAGGTGATAAAAATCAAGTGCCTTAGAGTTCATACACTTGGACCCACTAATTCCATTTTTTAAGAATATATCCTAGAAATATGTTCAGAAATGTTTTGCCCAACATCAGCTTGCACTAGCCTTTTCTTTCATTTTTGAAAATAATACTGGTATATTAAAATCTCAATCTCCAAAAATGTATTCCTTACTGCTGCTATATCCTTAGCACTGGCAGAGTGCCTGACATATACAGGTGGTCAAAAAGCATTTGTGAGATTAAGGAAAGAAGGATATGTTCATATGAAGAAATATTATATAACCATATTTTTTGAAATATTGTATATTTAAAGATATAGAAAAATGCTCACAATATAATGTTAAAAATGTAGAGTGCACAATTGTATATATAGAATATTCTCTCTGTGTGTATGTGTATGTTGTGTGAACTCTGGATGATAAGATTAAAGAAGATTGATTGGCTAAGGTTGGAGAGGGAGTAAGAATATTGACCAGCATTCATATATTAAGAAATATGTAAATATATATATATATATTTGTCTTTTCATCTACTTGTAAGGTTTCAAAGTGTGTGAAAAATCAAGAACATCAACAACAAAACCTACCCTTTAGACTGATTGTGACCTGAAAAACTTTTTAAACTGGAACCAGGGATGGAAATTTTTATCCTAAGCCATGGTTTTTTGGGGGGTATGTGTTTTGTTTTGTTTTGAAGTAAGTCCTGAGTAAATCAAAAGGGTTACAGAGACATGTTTTGGTAACTTAACCATGCTTAATGACTGTGAATGCACTCCTTTAAACAGTCTGACCCAGGCTTCCAGTGTTGTTATCCATTTATCAACTTGAGTCTTTATTCACAACCATGTGAGCTCCTCTGGCCTGTTATCTGCTTCCTAAGTGGAAAAAGTCTCCATGCATCTTGATTAAGTTAAAGGGTGGCACTATGGTCTGTTGCCAGTCTGGCCTCAAGAGAAGAAGGATGCATTTGTGAGTTCTGTGTTGCATTGGTAGGATCCCTTGCCTTCTTTCCTGTCTATCTCCTTCTGCAAATTAGGAATGCACTTTTTAAGCCAAGGGTGTTGGAAGGAATAAATAACAAGCAGAAAAGTAATGACATCATCCCTCACAATGGATGCCCTATGTATAGCTGTCTTCTTTGTGGACTGACTCAAGTGACTCCCTCCCAAGTGAAGGCCCACCTTCTTCTGCTTTTTGGTATGGCTAAGTGGTTATGTTGGGTGTTTAAAACTAACCTGAGGCTTTCTGTCATTTGAAAAATTTAGATCTTAGGAATAGTAAGTGAAATGTGCATCTGTTGAACATAACTTTTCATGAGTGCTGATATTTCCCTCTTGCGTTTGGAATGAATTCTCTTTCATTTGTGAGGTACATTCCTGCTTCATGTTTCCAAGTGAAATTACAGTGCTCATTTCTTCTCTGCCAGTAGCTTTAGCATCCCCTCCTGTAGTGGATTGAATTATGTCTGCCCAAAGCTCACTGGAGCTCGAATTGTGTCCCCGAAGTTCTATGTATTAGAAAGTTAGCCTCCACTGTAACTGTTAAGAGGGTGGGAAATCCTATTATGGTAATTGAAAGGTGGAGCCTTGAAGAGGTGATTAGATTGTAGGACTGTGCAGTAGGTAATGGATTAAAAATGGTGGTCAGGGGCATGGTTCTGAGGGGTTTAAAAGAAGAGAGTATGTCTCTCTTGCTCGTTCTGCTCTCTCTGCTTCCACCATCTTGCAATGTGAGACCCCTGGGTCGCTGTCATCACCACCAGATGGGTTTTGGACTTCCCAGCCTCAGAAACTGTAAGCAGTAAATGTTGTTTTTCTTTATAAATCAACCAGTTTCAGGTACTTTGTTATAAGCAAAGGGACTAATACATCTCCTCCCCAATAATGTTTTTAAAGTACTAGGAGATCGATCTTCATCTCAGAATTGTCCTCATGTTGTGGTTCAGTGTCTTTCCTCTCTGCTTCTTTTCACTCCTGTCCTAATGTCTGTGTTTGATTAATAGATTAAGGCCATGTTGTACTTCCTGATCATGTAGAGGATAGCAGAAATTCTTTTGCTTCTAGCTATATTGAACCATGACCTGGTAACTGACTTTGCAGCTTAAATTAAGGAGCCTTGGACCCTCTAATCTCATGGACGATGCACCCCCTTCTGATATCTTTTCTCCAGTAGGACATACATCTCCTCTATCTAGCATATTTTTTTCAGAGAGCAACCTTTTGCTTTTCTGAGATGCAGCTGGGCCATCCGGGGGCAGGGTCATCTTCCTGCTGCTCTCTGGTAGGCTGAGGGGTTAAAAGTAAATCTTTTGTTGCTTACTAATTACTGGAAGAGAAAAGATGGCAGACAATTAAAATCAATCACTGAAACCAAAAGTTATTTCAAATATTGCTTCTATCTTCTGCCTGTAAAAATTATGACTGTGCTTGACAAAGTCAGGCCAAGGGTTAGAGCCTGGAAATTAGACTGTTTATGCAAGTTCATTATTGTTTTGATTTTGATTTTCTTGGGGAAATCATTGTAAACAGTTAAGTTCCCAGAAGCATCGCTACTATAATAAACATAAACACAGTATTGCACTGAAAACAATCCTGCAGCAACCCAAATGTAACCCCTTGCATCAGAGGTGAAGCAAATGAATGGATGGGCCCACCATCATATCAGCCCAGAATAAAGTGAAGAAATCAGGAAGTTCAGGTCTGTCCCAATCTCAGCTCTTGACATTCTCGTTGTTGTTACGAGCAAGAACTTTGTTTAATGTACCCCTTTATCAACTGTGAAGGAGGAGTAACACCCCCTGTTGATTGTTTCGCAGGCTGTGCTGTGAAGACTTATGACAATATTGGGCATAAATTGATTTTGAGCTCTCTGAAAGAAAGTGGCAGTATAAATACAAGGCGTTTGTATTCTCAGTGTTCAGGAGTTGTGATCCATTCTGTGGCCCTAAACAGCCAGTCACAGTGTGGCAACACTGTTCTGGTCAAGCCAGAACTCCCTTAGAGAAAATCTTGCTATTGTCTGGTCTGGAAAGAGACAGAAATTTATCTCCAAATCACCAAAGTAGCTATGGGAATGGTTGTGACTTGTTCTAACAGAGGTACCAATTAGTAAATTAGCATAAATTGTGAAAAGGTAAAGCAGAACTCATAACATCAAGTGTTGGTTAAAAAGCCATTTTTCTCCTCACTGGCTATGTCAAGACATAGAACACAGCATAAGGTAGATGTAAAGAATTGTGTAAGTGACTTTTACAGAGTAGAATTTGGTTCCTAGAGGCTGGGAAGGGGAGGGAGGAGGGGGCTGGGGGAGGTTGGTTAATGGACACAAAATTACAGCTGGATAGGAAAAATAAGTTCTAGTGTTGTACGGTAGTGCTAGGCATCTATAATTAATAATTTATTGTATGTTCTCAAGTGACTAGAAGAGAGAAGCTCAAATGTTCTCATCACAAATGAAAAAATTTTGTGGCGATGAATATGCTAATTACCCTGATTTGATCTTCACACATTGTATACATGTATTGAAATATAACTGTACCCCATAAATATGTACAATCCATGTGTGTCAAGAGTGACTTTTAATTCCTTCATAGGCTTTTCTGCATTTCGAATGAGGAAAATGTTAATAGTAATAACTAGCACTTATACCATACTTGCTGTGTATCAGTCTCCAAGTGGTTTACACATATTATATCAATTGAGGCTCACAACAGCCCTGTGTGCCAGATACTGTCATCATCCCCATTTTACAGATGAGTAAATCAGGGTACAGAAGAGTAAAATAACTTGCCCAAGGCCAAACAGCTGCCAGTGAACAGAGCCAGTATATGAACCCGCACAATCTGGCCGAGGAACAGAGGTTTCCATTTCTTTGACCACTCTGGGTTTGGATGCATCTTGATGACACAAGCACAACATTCAGTGCAGTGAATGCTGTTTTCTAGGAAGAGAATGGAGACTACACATATGTGGAAAAAGTGAAGATACCCTTGGATCACGGAACCTTGCTAATCATGGAAGGAGCTGCACAAGCTGACTGGCAGGTGAGGACGTGTGGGTAATGTGGATTCACTCTCATGGGGAGGCAGTTTCCTGGCTGGCTGAGGATTACTAATTTCTAAGTAAATGTAGTGAAAAGCAAGGTGCTTTTAAAATGAGCAAGAGGTAACAAAGTGACATTTCCAACGAATTTTGATACTACTGACAATCAAAATGGATCTCTGCTGCAGCAGTGTCCAGTAGAACGTTTTATGATGATGGAAATATTCTGTATCTGTGCTGCCCCATGTGACAGCTACTAACCACATGTGACTGACCTCTAGAATGTGGCTTGTGTGCTAAAGAACTGAATTTTACATTTAATTTTAATTAATTTAAATTTTAATAGCTTCAGGTAGCTTGTGGGTATCATACTGAACATTACAGCTCCACAGCTAGGCCAGGATGTTTTTAGGCCAGATCATTTTTAAGGTGTGCATACTCATGTAAAAACACATAGCATGAGAATGGAATCTCAGGCCTCTCTTTGGTCTCATCCATTTATGTTTTTCTCATGAGATTTGTAAAAATGGCAGGAGTCTGAAAGGAAGAACAACAATTAAAGAAGATGAAAATATCTCACCGCAAGGGTGCTGGCATAGTGCAGTGGGGGTGGGGATGGAAGTTACAAGTATTTCAGAAAAGGAGACCTTTCTCCACAAGACTTTAAAGAACTTATCTCTGCTCATTTCAGGGGGGATAAAATGGAAATATTTCTATATCCTTATAAATAAGTTTTAAATTGCTTTGAACTCAAAATGTGTTTGTGTGTGTTTATGCCAGAGAGTTATTTTTATTTCCATTTAGCATCGAGTGCCCAAAGAATACCACTCTAGAGAACCGAGAGTAAACCTAACCTTTCGGACAGTTTATCCAGACCCTAGAGGAGCATCCTGGTGATGGGAGGTCTTTGAGAGAGAAGCTGCACAGAGACTGAGCAAACCTCCCCCGAGGAGAAACCTCAAGAGGCTGGCTCAGCTGATCTCCTGGTGTGGCTGTTTGGAAGATCATAGGATTTGTTCCCCAGTTTGGAGTCCCATTAAATGAGAGCCAGCAGTTTGTGTTGGTAATATGTCTAGTGTGGGAACAGTTCTCCCTAATCACATCTCAAAATCACATATTATCTTTAGGCAAGTTAAAAACTGCTGTGGCCATGCTCACAATGATTTCATCCATAAGCAGTTCTTTTCCCCTTCCTTTTACTGACCATCCCCCCCATTTGAAGAAATGTGAATGGACTGCCTCTGGGGAAAATCTGCACATGTTTGTTCCTTGTGACTTTAGTGAAGTGGAGATATAAATGTGCGTCAGTGACTCGAGCCTTCCGTAGGCAGACAGCTGCTGAAACCCAAACAAAGGTGGAGTCACGGGGCTTTGTTGAAGTCTGCCTTGACTCCTTAACATCTTGGCTTTTATGCTACTGTAATAATAGGAAGCTGCATATTCAGGGAGTATTCTATTTAAGCATGAGTCTACTTGCCTGTCAATCTTCCTGGACACAGACAGCTTACGGGCCTCCAAATAAAGAGTGAAGGCATATGCTCTAGTCCAAACACCTTCTAGCAATCACCTGGACTACTTGTTATACAAGAGAAATGAGAAGTACCAGACTGAAATTGAGGCCGGAGAGCAGCAAGTGCCTGCTAATGACAGCTGTTCCACATGGATTAGTTCCCCCTAGAGAATTACTTGACTCATTTAAACCCAAGCAGAAAGAAGCGGGAGCAATCCTTTAGGGAATAGACTCAATGACCTAATAGTTCTCTTTACCTTAGATTTCAGTAGCCCTATGACTAAGGCTCCCTTCTGACTCAGTGTTCTCTTACATACAAGTTCCTGAGGTACAGGGGTTAGTCTGTGATGTCACCAAGGCTCCCAGAACAGAGTGGCTGCCCCTGATTGCATCGTAAAAACGTGTGTCTTCTTGATCTCTTGACCCAAGATTAGTGTGCCAGATTAACTCCAAACAGATATGGAAAACCTGAAAGAAAGAAAATGAATGTAAATGGATGGAAATAAGGCCAGAGAGTTAGAATTTCTCTATCTGCCTGTGGGGAAAATTTACAGAGCCTTCTTGTTTTTTATCCTGTTTCCATTCCATGCTGTAAGATTGATGATCCTCATGATCATGGTACAGTGCCCAAGGCCGGACAAGCTCTTACTCAGAGCTTAGATGTAATGCCACGCCTGGCCAGGCTCTGTTCTCTGACAAGCTCTCTGGCTCCTTGCATTGTATTCCTATTTTTTTTTTTTTTAACATGAGTAGAGCTCCTTTCTCTAAGAAATACTAAATGCTTTATAAAATTTGAGCATCATACTAAGCCTTCCTGTGAGCGAGGTACAAATCACCATAAAAATAAAATAAAACATCAATTAATTCCTAGCTATTCTCCTATTAAAGCAAACAAAACCTGTCGAGGGTGGTATAGCCAGCTTTGGTTATGAGTTTGATGCATGACACTGGGAAATTGCTTTTCTGTTGCTTACAAATGAAAGAACTGGCAGATGGTTCCATCTTCCAGCATTCCTCCCTCCTAATGTAGGGTCATGATCTCCCCTGGCATCAGCTGTGCATTTGATCTTTTCCCTTATCACACCCATGTCTGTCAGGGAAATGAATTCCCAGTATACAGCAGACGGGTTGGGCCCCCACCTGGGTTTCTCTGTCAGGGAGCAGCAAATCTTAAGTTTTGGTTCTTGCTGTCATTATAGACACCATATGCCAGAACTGACATTTTTGTTCTACCACTAAGATAATGTCCCTTCTGAAATGTCAAGTAGGTACTTGCCGTAGAGTAAAACTTCAGGGTTAAGGGATGGACAGGAATTCCAGATCATGGCAAAGGACAGCTATGCTCAGTGACTACCTGTTGCTATGTTTTACTTGTGATAGATCTTAACTAGGAAATAGGGGTGAAACTGTTTTTACTAACATTACATATAAAGCACAGGAAGCAAATATAACAGCTGTAGCATGAAGAAAAACAGGTTTAGTTTTTTTCACTGCCCTGTTTTTGAGCTTTAGCAGCCTGCCACTGTCCTAGGAGTTTTTTTTTTTTTTTTTTTTTGGTGACTGGCCAGCACGGGGATCTGAAACCTTGACTTTGGTGTTAAAAAACCATGCTCTAACCAACTGAGCTAACCAGCCAGCCCTCCTAGGAGGTTTTATGCATAATTCCTAATCCTCCCCACATCCCTGCAAGAGCTACTCTTCCTATTATAGAGACTAGGAAACTGAGTCTCCAAGAAGTTAAGTAATTTAACAGGACTTGTAGTGGCAGAACCAGAAATCAAACCACAGGCTAATCACTAAGCCTGTGTGCTTTTTCCTCTGCTGTGCTAAGTTTAGGTGGAATGGTCTGCTGTGCATCCCTAGAGCCTGAGCCTCAGGACTTGCTTCTGCAGAGCTGGCCACTACTGACTACAGGCTACCTGATTGTCCCCTGGCTTTTTTGTGCATCAGAGCAAGTCTCTGCATCTCATCTCTCCCTAATCAACATTAGCATCTCCTAGTCAGAAACTATGCTGCCAGCTGGACTAGGAATTGGCCATTTCACTGGGGAAGCTCATTTTGGGGGGACAGAATCCATTTTCTAGTGAGTTAGGTAAATTCTTAGCCAATCTTTCTGGCAAGTGACTTCCTGGCAAGTGTTTCCCGACCGTATCCAAGCAGGTGGACCTTTAAACTTTCAGAGGTAGATGAGTTTTTCCCCTGTGGTCCCTTCTCCCCTCCTTATCAGGTCTCTTCACAGTGCTTACCACTATTCCAGTCAGCAGTGAGCCCAAAGAAGGAGATATCAGGCTCCACACCAAAAATGTCTTGACAACAGGCAGCTTGCCTCAAAGTATGGGTTGGGACAGTGTGACACTATAGCATCAGATTGTATACCCAGTATTGACATTAAGGTCCATATTAGTCCATGGTTGACTAAACCACCAGTTCAGGTGACAATGATTCCTAACAAGTTTGGATCACAGCTAATAAACCTGCCATTTCCTTGTGGCACCCATTCCCTACTGCCTCCATGGCTGACATGACCCTGCCCTAGTGCGTGGCGGACCTGTCTAGACCTGTTCAGTAACTGGCACCGTGTCCCGAATTGTGTCATGGCAACCACAAAAGAGTTAAGTAGGCCCTGCAATAGCAGAATGCTCCATTTGGAGGGTTTCAGAGAAAGTCCTGACAAATGATGGGTTCCTGCCCTGCTGGGAATATTTCTTCCTTGAGTTCTGGCAGCTTTTACTTGGCTGCAGAATATCTAAGACCCACTTTGCCTTTTCTGGTCATAAACACTTGTGATATTAAATCTGAAGTCTTGATTATTTTATTTTTCTTAACGGTGCCTTTGAAAAAGCCAAATGTTTCCATAGTGATGCATTCTGTTTGTTTAAATCCTTACTTATACATGATTCCACCCACATGCTCTCCTCAGAGGGACCTAGTATACAACTGCCCTCTTTTCCCTTCCCCATTTTCTCTTTGGAAGGAACCCTCATATGAGACACCTGTCAAATCTGTGCTGCTGGAATCCATTCTTCAATATGATTCCTGTGTCTGGCGATCAATAGAGAAATGACTTTGCTGTCTGTTTATCGACTAATGGTGCCTTTTCCAGCTGGTTTAGTACTGACGTGGCTCTATTACACAAGCCTTCCCCAGCTTGTGAACAGAGCCCCATGTTGGGCTGGGCTATTTGTCAGTGTTAAAGCTGGGGAAGAGGAGCACTGTCAGAGAACAGTGTAGGAAAACAAGATGAGCCATATCTTTGTAGCCCACACTACCAAAAAGATTGTTTTCTCAAATGAGCCCACTTGGAGCTGACAGAGTTATGTGTGTGTGACACCATTGTTAGGATGACTTCTATGCTATCAATCAGTCCCTCTCACTGGAACTGTGATGTCATACTCCCTCAGCACAGGGACAGTCCCTGTTCTCATGTGGCCTCCAGGAGTGTGATGGTTTTCGCAGCTTAGGCAGGGCCCTGGCTTCTGACCCCCACTGACTTTTAGCTCTGGACACAAATTCTGGTTCACGAAAGCAGGGAGCTTGTAGAGTAACTACTTTGTTGGACCTATTACATCCATAATCTTCCTAAAAGCCATCTTATGAGGTTTTTTGGTTTTTTCTAAACACGTGAGGAAACCGAGATACCTAGAGGATTTATCAGATCTTGGATCCCAATTCCGGGGGCGCGGGGGGTGAGGGGCAGCCGGGAGAGTCCTGAGTGGTTAGCCTCGCCAGCGGGCCTTACTGTGGTCTGTGGGGGCCTCCCATGCCCCCCAGCCCTGGCCCCAGCGCCCACAGTCCGGGCAGCAGGGCGGGGGCTGCAGCCAGAGTCTCCCGGGACTGGAGGACTGCGGGAAGCATCCTGCCGGGGAGTCTGGGCAGAACTCGCCGCGGGCCGGGAAGCAGGAGGAAGTGGTGGGCAGCGCGGGCTCTCCAGGGCCGCGTGAGCGAGTTGCCATTAGCCGCCCACTGCAGGAAGGGCGTGGGCGAGCGCGCTGTGACAGCGGCTGCCGGCGGCGCCTGCGAGGACCCAGAGGCCCGGTGATCCGCGGGGAGCCGCGCCCCCGGGGCTCCAATTGGCCAGAACCGTCCTGCGGCGTCAGTGGCCGAGACGGAAGGGCTGCCTCGGGAAGGCGCCCCCCAGGGCCCTTGCGCTGGGATGAGCGCTTGGATGACTGCATCTGAGCCTCCCCTCTGGGGCCTCCATGAGGATGCCGGCCGCTGCCACCAGCTCGCACGGGGAGAATGGGGATGGGACCGTGTAGGAAGTGAATCCACATCCTCCAAAAGCAACTCTAGGTTAAGGGCTGTGTCCTCCCTGACCGAAGAGTGTTTGTGGGACAGCTAGACAAGGATGGCACGGGGGCTTCCCAAACTTGCCCTGGGTATTGAGGCTTCTGGGACGACCCAGGCAGGACCCAGGAGAGTTGGAGAAAGAGGAGGGGAAGCTCACTGAAGTGTCTCCCTCATGCCCTTTCCGGATGTTTCTTCTGAAAATGATCAAGGGATTAGCCACCAATTTCTTCCCCACACCCTCTCTCTCTGACCTTAGCCTTAGCCTCTATTCACCTGGAATGAGAGGAAAGGGAGACAGCTGGCCGGATATGAAACCGAGGAGGGGAGTCGGATCCAGCGCACCCCCCTCCCACTGCCTCCCCTCCCCCAGTCTGCCCAGCAGTGCCCACCACTCCTCTGTGCTGGGAGGAGGCAGACAAAAGAGAGGAGCGTTGCCCTTTGTCTCCCTCAAGCCCTGTGAGGGTGTCGGTGAGGGACCAGAGAGAAACCAAAGAAGTTAAGGACCAGCATCCAAAGGCCACCCGGAGAATGAGGCAGCATCAGGATAAAGACCCATATTGAGTGTCTAGGTCAGTGTTCTTTCCGCCATCCTGAGTAACCTAGTGACAAGAGGGAGCACAGGGACATACAGCCCCAGAAGGTCGCAGTGCCTGTGGGGCAGCCCTCCAAGGAGTAGTATTGATCGTCTCTGTGCTGCACCAGCCAGGTGGCTGGGTACTTGGCAAGGACCCCTGCCATAATTCAAGTCTGCACCATCCAGCTGAATGTCGTGCAAAGTGGGCTTTGCACCAGCTGACCAGGGGAATTGGCCAGATGACTTCAGGCAAGACTGGCTCAATGCACCTCTGCATGGCGTGATGTGCCCTCTTACAGTCACAGTGCTGCAGCAAGGGTAAAAGTGGGGAGCAGCTCTGGCACCCCACCCCTGCCCCAGCCTCCACATCTGTCAGAATTACCAGTATAATTTTATTTAAGTGCAACATTTCACATGCCCTGCTAACCCCAACTGTAACCCTTATGCTGGGTGGGCTGAAGTGGCCAGATGCCAAAGTGGCCTTGCGTCGATGCTCAGCTCATTCTCGACAGCCCTACCACATGCTCCCCAGGTAATTGGTCTCCTAATGCACCGTCCCTGGCTAGATTCCAAGATTCCAGGATTCCACTGCCTCATCCCCTGGAGGTCAGTTCTTGACGTCTCCCAGCCTGGCGAGCAGGTCACGGGCTGAGAGGTCCCCCCACCAGTCTGCATTGCTCTCTTGCTCATGCGGGCCAGTTCTAAACTCTGTACAGAACGCCTCGGCCTGAAAGATTAAACAACATTGCCAGGCTGGAATTCTGTTCAAGACCAGAGCTTTTATGTCCAGAAATTGTATGTCAGATGTGGTGGGAGATGTATAAAAGGAAGACAATCTCTTGCATTACAGATAGAACTAAACCAACGTGGCTTTTATTTTCTTTTGCAAAATTATTTTTTTCTCCTTACTACAAAAGGAGTGTGTGTTATTTGCAAGAAGTTTAAAAGAAAGATAAAAAGAAAAATCATTTGTACCTTCACAAGCCAGAGATGACAGCTCTTCACATTTTGTAGCATATATTTTTCTACACATTTGTGTACTTAAAAAGAAAGTAGCATCATACTGAACTTATAGCTTTGTAACCTTTTTCTACTTGTTACATTGGTGCATGACATTAATTATTGTTCTGCAACATCATTTTGAGCAACTGCATAGTGTTTTATATGAAGGTACTTCCGAAAGTTTGTGGAAAACTGGAATTTTAAAAAATATGAATTTTTCCACAAACTTTTTGAAGTACCCTCATGAAATTGTATTGTTATTTAAGCAATTCCTTTGGGTTGGATATTTAGATTGTTGTCGATGTAGGTGTTGTTTTTGCTGTTACCACTGTTCTGTTGATTTTGGAAATCATGAAAATGGTTGGTGAGAGGCAAGGTGGTGTCCCAGCTAAGAACCCAGGCTTTGGCCCCATTCACACCTCAATTCAAATAATAAAAAGAACAGATGTCACTTTTATACCACGGGAGATGTGTCAGACACTGTATTCAGTGCTATACATATATCAACATCTGATTTATTAATCGTTACAACAGTCTGTGGACTAGGCCCTATTTTATCCCCATTTTACAATTGAAGAAACAGAGGCACAGCTCTTCCATTTATCACTGGCATGGCTGTGTGCAGCCGTCCAGTGGCTAAACCTTTGTGCATATCTATGATTGTTTCTTAGAATAAATTCCTAAAAGGGGGGGTCACTGGACCAGATCCGGAAGGCCATGCATATTTTAAGGCCCTGAATACTCAATATAAATGGATTTCCAGAAAGGGTGCTCCAACTTCCCCTCCTACCAATAATGTTTGCGCATATCTGAGAAATTCCTGCCATGCTTTGAGCCCCTACTGTGTGCCAGGTCCTACACTTAGTATTCTATAAGGCTTCCCTCCTTGAAGGAGGAGCTGACCTGTGCAGGCTACAGAATAAACAAGAACCCAGTACATCTCAGCCAGTATCAGCATTGTTGTTATATTTTGTGTCATTTGTTGAGAAAACAAGACATGCACTTAAAGAACCTCAAAGATAAGGTGAAAGTGAAACAAGAGGCCCCAACATCAAGCACTTCAGGAGTTGGTGGAACATGAAAGGTAATGTGGGGTGTAGTCAGGGAAGGCTGCATGGTGGAGGAGGCCCTTGGAGGATGGGGAGGAGGACCCTGCAGAGTGGCAGCTGCAAGGCTCATGAGCGGTGAGGAACCTGAGGTGGCTTGTGTCCAGGGCTGTATGGGGAGTGCTGAGCTGGTGGAGACGGGGAGAGAGGAAAATCAGGCCTGGGAGCCCACTCAAGCAGAGGGCTCTGGCAGTGGGGAGCCACTGAGGGCTGGGCGGGCGATTTTTAGGAACATGTATTTATCAGATGGAGTTTGAAGGTGAGACTGGAGGTGGGAAGACCTGGGAGGGACCATTCCAGGAGCCCAAGTATGAGGTCTGTGCATGTGGCCTGGTGGGCACCTCTGGGGATGGTGAGGAGAAAGGATGTTGGGTTTTCTGGTGCTGGTAACACCTCTTCTTTCCATGAGTGCAGAAGCAAGAGAAAAACAGACACAGGACTCAGCTCTGCGGTCAAAAACCAGTGTTATTCCTGATAAAGCTGGATGGGTGGCCTTGACTTACCTCCATGCTGCAGCTGGACTTTTTGATGCTCCCTCTCCAAGTCCAGGCTGTGGCACCCTGTCCAAGGAATGGTTTGTGCTGCAGGCCCGGTCCCTGCCAACTGCCAGCAGAATTGCTGCCTCCTCCACTGAGCCTGCGAGTGGGGAGCCAAGATGGTGGGCTTCTAGAAGGTGAGGCTGGCCTTTCCCTGGCCTCCCTCCCATGTGAGAGACACAGGAGCCAAGCAGCGTGCACACTCCTGGGTAGGCAGATCTGAAAGTGGGCAGGCAAGGGCAGACTCCCCATGCCCCCAACTCAGTTCCTTCTCCCAAGCTCCCCTAGCAGTAAGTCATTCCTGCTGTCTTGGGAGAGAGAGTAAGGGAGCCTGGGAGAAGGGTGGATGTTTCTTTTCCACTATTCTCCCCTCCTGGGAGTGCAGTGTTCCTTTCCTCACTGCAACCTAAGGTAGGAGATACACACCCCCGCCCTCTGCTGACCCACCCCCTGATGAGCCCAACCAAGACGCTTAGGGGAAAGGCTGCCAGGAATCAGCCAGGCAGGGTGGTGCTGTGGTGTAAATCGTGATGTCCAGTAGACCGGGTTCTAGTCCCAGCTCCTCCACTTATGGCTGTGTGGCCTTTGGCAAATTTCCCAGCCTGAATTTCTCCACCTATAAAGTAGGGTCATTGCAAGAATTGAGTTAGACAGTGCATATCAGTACCAGTGGGCAGCTATTTTTTCTTATGGAATGGTGCGTAGATGTGAAGGAGAGGCTTTGGGCAGGTCTTCCTGCCATGGAGCGACTTCTGTGTAGACATGTCTGGAACAAGGATTTGGGGGGAGGAAGGGCCCAGTCTGACCAGGAGAGGCTGGGAAGTCATCTGCACAGGGGCCATTGTGGAAGCAAGTGGGAGGGAGTGTGGAGAGGGGCCGGAATCAGGTGAGAGGAGGAACGGCAGTGAAAGACATGGAGAAGGAATGGTGCTGAGAGGAAGGAAGGCCCGAGAACGTTGTGTCACGGAGGCCAGACCCAGTGCTGGCTTCCCACCCCATCCCCTACCCCCACCGTCCATAGGAAGCACCAGATTCTTCTGCCTGTAGCCTGGGAACACCCCGGGATGAGAGCTGGCAAGAAATCAGGCCTGACTGGACCCGCGTCCTATCTTTGGCTCCTGGGCAAAGCCTTTTCCTGCCCTTGGCCTCAGTTTTCCCATCTGCAAAATGCATGGGTTAAACCAACTTAATATGGTTTTGCTTTTTTTTTTCTCTTCAGCTTTTTTGACCATAACCCATGGTAAAAAAACAAAACAAAAGTTTACATACACAAATAAACCTAAAACTTCATGAAATAATACTTTATTACCTATGTTTACTCTGGTATTTTGTGTTCTATTAAAAAATGCTGGTTATGGCCCCCAAAGCTGAGCCACACCCCACGGTCTGAAAACACTGACCCAGCTCATCTGGAAGGTTCCTTCCTACTCAGGCAGCCTGCAGTTTTGTTCCATTCCTGCAGCCTCACGACCCGCATCAGCCAAAGCCTTTGTGGTTTTCTCCTTAAACAGTGGTTTCCAATCTCAGTTGCTGGAGACTCTGGACTGAAGTCATGGTCATGAGGCTGGGTTGCTGGAGGTGTACTGCTCTGCATGCTCACCGTGAGGTCCTTGATGTCCCCGGCTCATCTGGCTGCCACCTGGTGGGTCCCTGCCTCCTCTTTCTCAAGGGCTGGGGCACTGTGAGTGGGGAGGGGTCCCCTGCCAGTCTCCTGCCATCACCATTGGAAAAGGAAGAGTGGGTTTGGATGGCATCTACTTCCATCCCTACCCAACCTAAGACTCTACTGCTCAGCCAGAGGATACCAGTCTACTCCCTGGAAATTGGAAAGTGGAGCCTGGCTGCTGGTTACAATTCCTGACCCTTCCCCAGGCCCAGACAGCTCCTTCTTCACTCCGTCCTTCTTCCCACTGAGCCCTTGTTGGGCAGGTCCAGGAGTCACCATTGTGGGAGGCGCTAATGGGATAGAAGAGCTTTGGCAAGTGACAGACCTGGGTTCAAATCCCAGCTCCACCTCTGCCTGGCAGTGTGGCCTTGGGAAAGTTCTCTGACATCTCTGAGCCTCTCTTCTTAATGAAAACCTAGTGATAATAATACTCGTCTCACAGGATGAACTTAGGGTGAGATGAGAGGTACAAAGAGCTCTGCCTGGCATGAGGTAGATGCTCAGGAAAAACTCACTCCTTTAAATCCCATTGCTGTGTATTCTTTAAGGAATCGGCTGGAGAAATGGCAGCTGTTGTCACCTTGAAGAAAGAAGGGGGAGATGCCTTCCACGGGTGGGACAACATCAGGGAGAGGCTGTCTTAAGCTGGATTCCCTGGGGGTAACCTCCATCCTCCCCCATATGTCCTAAAAGTGCAGAGATGGGTGCACAGCAGGTACCTCTGGTGTCTGGACAGCAACCTGAGGCAGTCAGTGTCTGAGGAGGTACCCAGGCAGGGCTTGGGGAGAAAGGACTCTCTGGGCCCCAAAGTGGACCAGTAGCTATTTACAAGGCTGTGGTGTGTCCTGCGCTAGACGTAGAACATTACATGACAGAATGTCATTTCTACCCTAATTCTGGGAATTTATTTAAAAATTCACCCTCCTACAGAACCTCAAGTTTTACCCCAGTTTATTCTCATAAATCATCTGGTTTGATCCTCATAACCACCACCCTGGGAGAAGGATGGGGCAGACATGAGACTTTCACAGTTCTAGGGTAGCGAGAAGAATTTTCTAGCAAAACACTGGAACCAGGGTATCTAAGCAGGTGGTCTTGAGACGCTGTTTGCTTATTCTAATGCTGTTACCCATTACCAAGGCTGCATGAAAGTTGCCTTTGCGGGTACCTTCAGAGCCCACAGCATTTCCTCTTTGGTGCCCCCCACGATGGCAAATTATTGAAAAGTGGATTTGAACCAAGCTGGAGACAGACGAGGGATGAGTGCACTTCCACTGTCAAGGACTGCTGTTCAGGGCAGCCGCTTCTCAGATCTTGAAAGGCGGTTCCTTCCAGGGCACATCCCCTGTGCACATCAGCTCTTGATAGCTGCAGAACCTGGGGCTCTCAGAGCTCAAGTGACCTGCCCAGGGTCACACAGCTCTCATAGCAGAGGCAAGGAAGCCTTTTGCAAGGCCACCCTATGCAACTGGGACTTGGTATTTCCTAGGAAATCCTCTGACCCTCTTGCCTCTGTGTTCCTCTCTCCAGCTGCCCTTTGCTCTGTTTTGCCAATAATCAGAAGACTCTTCTTCCAAGGCAGACACTTGTACTCTAACCTTGGAACATAAGATAGGTCGCTGGGGCTTGCATTATGGAATACATAGTACTGGCTTACGATTCGTAGAGGCAGTAAAACTTCTCAGGATCAGAAGCTGAAAGCCCTGGCTTTATGCTTTCTAGCTGAGGTATGTCCCTGAACCTCAGTTTCCCTGTCCATTTATGAGGGGGTAGTTCCAGATGGGCCTATTCCTGAGAACCTGTCCTAACTCTAACCCTGTCCTCCCAGGAAGCAGCGAGGCTCGGGGTAAAGTTTAGAACTGGGTTCTATCCTGACTTTGCCCTGCCTAACTGTTTGCTGTGTGACCTTGGTCTAGTTCCCTCCCTTCTCTGGACTTCTCTGTCTTCATCTCAAAAGACAGCAACGATATAACTGTTTTGCTGAGGTCACAGAGTAGAAACTATTTTGCAAGGCTCAAAGGCCACAGATTGTGTGGGATTTTATCCTCGGCCATGTAGTGATTCTCAGACCAGTGGTCCCAGAAGAGGGAAACGCAGGCTTGCAAGAACTCCTGTGGGAAGGACTGAGCTGCAGATCCTGGGCTGGCAAAGCTGTTCCTGGAAGCAGGGAAATGAGCTCCCATTACTCACATCAGCACAGCCAGGCCCGCAGGCTGCACATGATTCTGGGGAGGCTTCCCTGGGCTGTAGCTTCCTCTGAGTCCCCAAGAATCTCCCTGCCCCCACTCCAGCCTGGAACTCATCCTTGGAGTGGATGGTGCCAGGGTGCCTCCCACACAGGACCAGCCCTGCCATGCCGGCCCCTGCAGCCTGCCTGCCTGCCAGCAGCCGCTATCCCATTGCACCAACGTACAGTGAAGCCCAGATTCGACAGTGGGATCATTGCAGCATGAATGGGGCCTCCCAGGTAGGGGCACTGCAGACTGATGGTCTGACTTGGGGGATATCACAGGGGGGTCGCCCTAGATGCTTTCCTTTCTCCTCTCTCTCCCTTTCTGTGTCTCTCAGTCCCCCTTCCTCTCTGTCTCTGTCTTCTTCTTGTGCACACTGACACCGCCCCCCCAGCCCAGCAGCTTATTGGAGATTGTCATGGCAACACTCCAGCAAAATTATCAAAACATTTTAATGCTCACAATTGTACCAGGAGAAGTGCTAATTCTACGTAAGGCAGAAGCAGTTGGTAGGATGGTGGTCACAGGCTTTGTACGGAGGGCCTGCTAGGGGTGGAGGGAGCACCAGCGGGAGGTGGGCGTGGGGCCAGGAGGCAGGGCCACCCGGAAAAGAGCCTGTTACCTGTCTGCAGAGACATTGTGATTGCTGCCGTCCCTCCCCCACCACTTATGCCACATTCACATTTACATTTCACACACCCTCTCACCCATGGTGGCTGGGCCAAATAACCCCAAAGTGCAGACTGACCCAAACAACGACATCTGGAATAATCATCATCTCATTCAGTGCTTGGAGCCATGAGACCCACTCTGGGGAGACTTCTGGGTGAGGTTGGGGGACAGCCAGCTGACCAAGGCTTCTAGCAGGCAACAGGTCAGTACTGGGGTGGCAGAGTAGCCACAGGAAGGGGCCTGACCGCCTCTGCCCGAGAAAAGCAGAGTAGGAGCTGTGAACAGAAGTGCCCGCCCTGATGTGCGTCCTCCATCCCGGCCCCTGCATCCCAGGATGCATTCTGCATCCTTGCTCTCATCCAGCCCTGGGCTCAGGGTACCTTGGGCTCCCTTGGAAACAAAGCCCTGTGAATAGTTGAAGAACTAGTGGTTGCTTTTTTTAAACCCTGTCTCTGCCCAAAAGCCAAAGTGTGGGTGGGGATGGTGGAGGAGATGGTGGCACGAGCCCCTCCCTGGCCTGCTGCCATCTTCCTGCTCCATCTGCTCCCCCAGCAGCCCTTTCCATGGGGGCGAACCTTCCCCAGCCTTCACCCAAGATGCTTGCCACTCTCTGGCCCAAGAGGAAGCAGCTACTTCCTGAGAATGGGACTTCTCATCCCCGCATCCTCCTGAGGATTCTAGACTGTTAGAGCTGCAGGGACCCCTGGCGAATCAGAGTCTAGCCTCCTTGCTCCACAGATGGAGAAACTGAGGCTTGGAGATGAGACACAATGGGTTCAAGGCCACAGAGTATGTGGGCGATGCTGCAAGCTGGGCATCTGACTTCCAGTCTAGTGCTGTCCCATCGCATGTGAAGGACAGAGGGATAACGCAGTGCAAGCCACGTGCATGGATCCTGAGTCAGGCAGACCTGGCCTTGCATTATCATTTAGCACTGAACACTTGAGGTGACCCTGGCAAGCTGTCAAGCACCCTGAGTCTTCACCTGTGAAACGATGTGGTGGGGATGGTTTAGATGAGGCGGCATGTGCAGAGCACACTTGGCACAGTGCCAGGCACATGGTAGGTGTTCAACAGGTGACATTTATATGTCCCTCTTCTGTAGTCGCAAGGCTACAGGCATGCTCAGAAGAAGGACTATCTTGCATTCCCTTTCATGGCCAACCCCCGTCCCAGTGTGGCCAGAAAAGGCAACGTAGCCTATCCTGGAAAAACTGGCATTGACCCCTCCCAGACCTCCCAGCCTCTGCAAACTCAGCAAGGCCCAGCAAGGTCCAGAGGGTGAAAGGAACCAGGACCCAACACCTGGGCAGGCCTCCAGTGCCCATCCCCCCTGGTCTGCCCACCTCTCCACACCCCCTGCCCCTTACAGAGCAGATGGCCTTAGCCCTTCAGCCATTGGAGGAAAGAGAGATGGGGGCTGGGGGTGGGGGTTGTCTGTTGAAAGAGGTGTCCATATCCCTTAAGGCCCCCTAGGACCAACTTTGGACACTACTGCCTGGAATTCCACCCCCTGGAGGCATTACTTAGAGCTCAGCATTGCTCTGTCTGGCTTCCACTTTTAAATTGTGAGTCAGGCAGGGAGGTATAAGCCACCAAAACTCCCAAATGCCCCCTGGAGCAGGAATTTCTTGGAGCTTTTCCCTGACATCTTCTCAACCAAGTTGGGGGACTGAGTAGGTTTGGGCATGAGATCATGAAGCAAAAGGAACTTTCATTTCATGCTTAAGGCATGCTGGGCACCATGCTAGGTGCTTTCCATACATTCATCGCTGACTCCCCGGGGCATTATTTATGCTTTCCAGGTGCAGAAACTGAGTCAGGATCACAGAAACTTTGGCTTAGAGCTCCGGTTAGAATTTAGGTCTGGATTCTCCTAACGTGGCAGTGGTCCTTGGCTGGCTCCTACAGGTAGTGGAGGGCACAGAAAGGCCACCCAGGGTAAGGGCTGGCCCTTGAGACACCTTGAGGTGAGGGGAGTTGCAGGACTGGGGAATCTAGGCAGTGTGGGAGCTCACATCCCACCCTTCAGGGGAGGTTTTAATCTCTCCACCCTCCCCTCCTCTCCTCCTAGAGGCCCCCTGTGAGCAGGGCCCAAGGCCAAGAAAAGGATGATTCTCACGGCTAATTTGGGACCCTTGCTGGAGCACATGCCTTTGTTCCTACTTTCATCATTCTGGGCCAGGGTGAGGAAGGCTCTTATCCTGGAAAGTGGAGAGGAGCCACTTAGGGTATCCCAGTCCCTGGCCTGGGAGTTTGGGGTCTGGAGGAGCCACTTAGGGTATCCCAGTCCTTGGCCTGGGAGTTTGGGGTCTGGAGGAGCTGTGTGTGTTGGAAAGGAAGCCCTGAAGGCACTGGTGTAGCCCTTTGGCCGGCTTGCCAGGAGCTGCATGAGCAGGGGGGCATGGTGCCAGTCCATTCTGCAGGAGCCTGCAAGCTCCTCTGCATGCCAGCTCCATCCTGACTGCTGGAAAAGGCAGTGGCCAACACTCACAGTCCAGTGGGGAAGGTGGACAATTCAAAGGTCAACAAGCACAGAAGAAGACCTTTTAGAGAATGATAAATTGGCTACAAAGAAAAAAGGGATAGAGTGACTGAAGGGCAGCCTTAAATAGGGTGGCCAGGGAAGGACTCACTGAGGAGGTGACATTTGAGCTGAGACCTCTGCAGGTAGACAGACAAGTAGCAACAGTAAGCTCTGGTAGAGCCAGGCTAGGACCCATCTCTGAACTCCCATTCTGATGGTCTCCCTCCTCCTAGCAATGTCCTTCTCTTGTATTCTGACACGTCTGCTTGGCTTCCCTCCTACCCTGTTGGACACTGCTTCTCTGAGTCCTTGACTGGCTCATCCTCCTCCCAGTGTTGGCTTGTCCCAGCCCTTCTCTGTCTGGAAGGTGGGCCTTCACCCAGCCCTCCAGTGTTAACCACTATCTATATCCTGGTGACTCCAAAACTTCCACCTCTATCCCTCACCTCTCGCCTGAGTTCCAGTGGCCTGCTTGACATCTCCCCTTGGATGTCTAATGGTCTTTTAGAGCAATGCTGAGTCAATAACAATAAAGGAAGCCAAATTAGAGAAGTTTAACAACATTCAGTTGATTGCTGTCTCATGTAATAATACTTACTAGGCAATTGCAGATTGGTAGATAGCTCGGCTCCATGTGGTCACTTAGGGACCCAGACTACTGAGGGCACTGCTGTCTTTATCATGATGATTCCAGGGTCTCTCTGGTTATCATTCTGTGGAGGGAAAACACAGAAGTCTAAGGTGGGAATTTCTTCTTAATACCACTTCTGCTCACATTCCACAGATGAGAGTTTAGACACATGGCCCACCTGCTGCAAGGAAAGTTGGGAAATGTGACGAGGATGGGTGGACAGCTAGTAGTCTCTGCCACAGTCCACCTTCTAGAAAGATGAGGACTTCCCAGCCCTGGTAGTGGAGGAGGTTCTCTGGGGTGACCTCCTTTTTTATGTCTCCCTGGCCCTTGGCTTTGCCTTTTGAGCATTCTTCTTCATCTATCATTCTGCACAACCACCAGACAGGGTCTTGAGAGTCTGTCCTTCTTGGACACTGACTTGGGCTTGAACAATAGTGGGCTTTTGCAGTCCAGCCTTGCAATTTTGTTGGTGATAAGAATTCCTTCAAAAACTTAGTAGGCATCAGGTCTATCTGGTTCTAGTCAGTTCCATGTACTAGTAACTACACCCAAAGTTCCTTTCTTGACGGAGTTATGAAGTCTGTCTTTCTTGCCCAACCCATCTCTTTCTTTTTCATTTAAAATGAAGTTTGTCCTAAGGACATCTGAAATAACAGACTTGAATAACAAGTACCATCCTTAACATAATATTTTGCCACAAGGGTGATTTGTTTGGCTTAATAGACAGGCTTTGCGAGGTGCTCTGAGCCAGGACAGTCTGATCTCCTGCCTTTGGACAAAACCAGTGGGCTTTTCCAACCCTGAAGACACCAGTTCTCTGGTTTCTCTCTCATTCAGCCCATCTCTTCTTGCAAACTAGCCAATCTCTTTCTTCTAATTATCTTGCTAAAAGCAGCATCAAGCAGCCAACCTATATACAAGTAGTTTTGGTTCTTTCCAACCGTTTTTCTAGAATGATAGGCTCAGTAGCATGTGGTCTGTCTTCCAAATTATCACAGATGATGTTTGCAATGTTTATATTGTCCCAGGATAACAAGGGTCATCAGCTTTCCACCCTCCAATATCTGTTTCCTTATTTCTCACCACCTATTAGCTAAGCCAATGCCACATATTTAGGAGTTTTATACATGGCAGTTTCCCACTCCTGGTACCAATTTCTCTATTAGTCAGAGTATTGCTAAACTGCTGTTAAAAGGAATTCCAAAGTAACAGCAGTCTTAAGATTATAGAAATTGGTTTTTATCTGATATCATTCTGATGTGAGCATTTCAGCCCTCACTCGGTGGGAAGTGGATAGCCAGCAGGCTCCACAATGGCCCTACCCCTCCCCAACCTGCCCTTCCCCAAGGTATTCCTCTGTTTATCAATGGCACCACCATCTAGCACTTGCTCAAGCCAAATACATAGAAATAACCTTGATTCCTCCCTCCCTACCCCCATCAGCAAGTCCTCCCGGTTCTATCTTTGGACAAATCTACAATCTGACCATTTTCCCACATCTGCATTGACTTCCCCCTAATCCAAGTCTTCAGTGTCTTGTATCTAGGGTCAAGTAACAATCTTCTAAGTGGGCTCTCTGCTTCTTCCCAGGCTGCTCTCCACATGACAGCCAGAGTGTTTTGAAAAACATAAATTGGAGCATGTAGCTGCCCCCCGCTCAAAACCTCCAATGCCTTACTATTGCCCTTAGAATGAAATTCTATCTTTATAACAGCTGTCAAGGCTTTAAGTGACCATCCCTATTTCCTATCCCCCTCACCCACTCTGCTTGAGCCACACAGGCTTTCTTGTTATTCCTTGAATACATCAAGCTTACTCTTGCCTTAGTGCCCTTGTGCTAGGGTGCCCTCTGTCCAAACGCTCTTTTCCCACTTTGTCACATGGCTGCTTCCTTCTTTGTCCTTCATGAGGCAAACTGCTTAGTGTAGTGGGTAAGAGTGAGGGCTCCGGAGCCACACTGCCTGGGTTTGAATCTTAGCTCTGCTACTTACTAGCTGTGGGACCTTCCGGCAAGTTGGTTAATTTCTCTGTGCCATAGTTTTCCTATCTGTAAATGGTGATAATAAAAGCACTTGTTACCCACGGCTGTTGAGAGGATTAAACAAATGAATTAATGTATGCAAAGTACTCAGAACATGGCACATATTTAGCACTTAGTACTGTTATGATTGTGCTTCAGGTGTCAGCGTTAATGTCACCCACTCAGAAGCCTTTCCTGGCCACGCGCTCTGCACATCTCTCCACCTGCATCCCTATCGCACCACCCACTTCATTTTCCCCACAGCACCAGTTCTTGTTTCTGTGTTGATTGTCTGTCGTCGCCCTCTCCCCCCTGCCCCCACTAGAATGTGACTTTCACAAGGGCAGGGGCTTGACTTCTCTTGTTCACTTCCATGCCTTTCCTGAGCCAGTACACAATACGAGCTCAATAGATTTGTTGAATGGACATGGAAGGAATGGAGGCCAAATCCCACTGACTCCCTCCTTGGCCAGTGGCCCTGTCAGCCTTGCTGGGTACCTGCAGGGGCACTGCTCTGTGTGGGCCAGCACCTCAGGCCCACGTGGGCAGGGTGGGGCTCCCAGTTTTCTCTGGGGAGTTCAAGGGCTTTATGCTGGGGCTGCCCTGTGGACCTGCCTCTAGAGGCCCTGAGTGCACTGGTGGGATTTAGCTCAGGGGTATCAGCCCTTAGCAGGGGGCTGTGAGCGCATGGACTCTGGAGTCCTGTCTGCCTGGTTCCATCAGTTAGGAGCGGACTCGTTTCTCATCCCTCTGTGCCTCCGTTTTCTCATATGTAAAGCTGAGAGAATACAATTTCCTCACAGGACTCATGATTAGATAGGATAATACATGTAAAACAGAGCTCATTGGCTGGCTTGGAGTAAAGCGCTCCAGATGGTCGCTATTATTATTATTGTTGTTGTTGTTGTTAGTGCCATATCCAAGTGTTATCCTTCAAAGTATGAATGGGGTGCCCCGGGAACTTGACGTGGGGCGGGGGTGGGGGGAGGAGATGCGGAGACAAACAGAGAAGACGTCTAGGGAAGGAAAGAACCGGAATGGAATAATAATCGGGTGTGTTTATATCCGCGCGCGCGCGCGCGCGCGTGTGTGTGTGTGTGTGTTTCTGTCTGGGGAGAGGGGAGGCAAGCATCCACAGAAGGCTGTCTCTTCCCCCGGCTCTCCCGGCTGCAAGAAGAGCTGGGTGCTGCCCCGCGCCGGGAGCACAACTCCTGGCGGAACAGCCTGCGCCTTGAATGTGTGCATCTGGGGTTGGGTGCGGGGACGGGGAACCTGCGTCCCCACGGCCACCCGGGTTAGTACAGACTTGGAGGGATCCCAGGACGGATAGTGGCGGCCCAGCTGGGCCGATCCGAGGACCCGGGCCCCAGGGCAGCTCGGCCGCGCCGCGTGCTGCGGGGCCTCGTACCCTCCCGGAACCCCGCGGGCGGGGCCCGCCTTCCGGAGCCGGGCTGGTGGGGGGCGGGCGGCGCCGGGGAAGGGGCCGG
>NW_007730482.1:4923-11083 GCF_000696425.1 Galeopterus variegatus | reverse complement strand
CGGCGCCATGGCGGCCGCCAAGCCGGGCGAGCTGATGGGCGTCTGCTCCAGCTACCAGGCGGTGATGCCGCACTTCGTGTGCCTGGCCGACGAGTTCCCGCAGCCCGTGCGGCCCGCCAGGCTGTCCAAGGGCAAGGGCCGGCTGCGGCGGCCGCGCCAGTCCCGCTTCAAGACGCAGCCGGTGACCTTCGACGAGATCCAGGAGGTGGAGGAGGAGGGGGTGTCCCCCATGGAGGAGGAGAAGGCCAAGAAGTCGTTCCTGCAGAGCCTGGAGTGTCTGCGCCGCAGCACGCAGAGCTTGTCGCTGCAGAGGGAGCAGCTCAGCAGCTGCAAACTGAGAAACAGCCTGGACTCCAGCGACTCCGACTCGGCCCTGTAAGGGGCGCCGCCCGGAGGGGGGACGCGCGCGACTCCGAGGCCCGCCCGGGGACCAGAGGGCAAACCCTGGGAAGGTCTGCGCCCCGCACCCGGGGTACCCCTGAAGGACAGGGGACCGCCGCCCCTCGCGCATTTGGACTCCCACCCCGCTGCGAACTAGTCAGTGCGCCCTTGGCCGCGCTCACGCTGGCCCAGAGCGCGCTCGGGGACGCCAGGGAGGGGGGCCGCCTTCTTTGCCCTTGTAAATGTTTATTTTTTATCTCTTCCACTACGAACTCCGCCGTGAGTGTGTGCGGGTCGCCGCTCCACGCCCTTGTCCGATGGCTTTGCACACTGCTCCACCGTGTCCCCCAGCGCACGCCAGTTCACACTCACGCCAACACACTCTCGCTGATACTTTTGTAATTGTTAGGCGCGGCCGATGGGACTTGGGGCGCAGCGCAGCAGCTGCTGTGGCCAGAGGATGGATATTTATTTTTGCATTGCGATGGCTGAAGGCATTTATTTAATAATCTTTTTACTTGGATATGTCTGTGAGACTCTCGAACGGAGGCAAATAAAGTCAATATATTTGCACAGTGCATTTCTCCAGGCTCTTGACTTCTTGGACCTTCGGGGCTCAGGCACCCAAGGCAGGGGGAGGTCGGGGAGGAGGTGGCAGGGGTGGGGGACCAAGTGGAGGTAACACCACAAGCTTCAGCCCCCGGTGCACGGGTCCTCCCCAAGTGGATCCACGCCCAGCCCAGAGCGCTCCTGCCTCCCCAGTCTGCTTCCCATCGCGGATGTCCGGGATGGAGTGAAGCCGCTGGAGAGGCGGGGCTGGAAGGGTGGACAGCGTCCTCTTTGGGGACAGTGGACCTCTCGGGGAGGCCGGGGTCAGGGTCTTCACCCCGCACCCCCAACTGAAGGAAGACCCCACTCACTCCGCGCGCATTCCTGGCGCCGGGTGGGTAGATGCCGGAACCAGCAGTGGGAGACCCAGGCAGGGCTATTTGGGTAATGGGACCCGAGGGAGAGCCGGGAGCCCGTCCGGGCCGAGCGAGAGTGTGAGTGTGCACTCACTGTCGCCTGCAGGTGAGGACCCCAAGCCCCTCGCTTTACTCAGCGCGGGGCCGGGCACGTCTGCGCTGCGGGAGCAAACAGCGACCGTTTCCGTCCTTGGGTCCCTTCTTCCAGCCCTTCTCCTTTGCCCCCTTCAGGGTTCCGCAAGGAGGGTGGGGCATGTCTTTGGCCAGAGGCTGAAGGGCGCTAGGGTACCACCGAGTCCTTCCCCGCCCCTTCCCCGCCTTTGTTTACAGACGAGAAAACAAGCCCAGCACCGAGGGAAAGGTCAGGCAGAGTAGCGGTGGCATAGCCAGTTCTTCTGAATCCTGGTCCAGTGCTCCTTCCACAGCACGAGCCTGTCTTTCTAGTGCTCTTCAGCAGCTGTCCCGCATCCCTGCCTACACCCTAAATCCTCTGGGTCAGCAGCGTGGCAGTGTCACGGGGTAGCAGGCAGCCACCAGGGTAATAAACAACATCCGGTTGAGGAAACCGGGTCCGCACACCTGGGGCCCCCTCCCAGCCCACCTCTCCAGGACTGCCCCAGGGCTGGCCCACCGTGGCCGTGGCCGGGCTTTGGGCTGACGAGCTCAGAGAGCCGCGGAGGACAGCAGATGCGCCTTCTAGTCGCGCTCCCGGTTGCCGGACCTCTGCGCTCGGGCGCCCTCTGCTGGTGGGACGTGTGTGTGTGTGTGTGTGTGTGTGTGTGTGTGTGTGTGTGTGTGTGTGTGTGTCTCTTTAAGGAGCGGGGATCAAAAACAGAACTCTGCTGGTGGGATGTGTGTGTGTGTGTGTGTGTGTGTGTGTGTGTGTGTGTGTGTGTGTCTCTCTCTCTCTCTCTCTTTAAGGAGCGGGGATCAAAAACAGAACCACAGGGTCTGAGAGGATGTCCTCCTCACTGGCTCAGAGGACAGGCCCATGGCCTTGGCAGCTGGGGTCTTTGGTCCTGGTCATTGCTGTCTCCAACGATGGTGGGTTCCATTGTGGTGGGACATAGTGACAGGAGGCCCGTAAATGCAAAGGCCCTGGTTTTGCAGGGCAACTGTGGGTTGATGATTTATTCCAGTTACTGCACCTGTAATCGCCAGGCTGGCTTGGGCTCCAAGGTGCTCCCAGGAGGAGGATGGTTAAAACTCAGGACTCCCTCCCTGCCCACCCCTGCTTGTCTCCCCTCTTCAGCAGTAGCTCCTGTTTCTGCTCTTCAAGAGCCAGATGCCCTATGGGTCTGGAAAACACCCTTTCCCCCCATAGGCTTCCAGACCCTTTAGGCCTGAGATCCACCCCTCTGGGGCAGCCTTGCTCCCACTGAAGAACCTCCTTCTCATGACTGCCTTCAGCCCCTACCCAGCTAGGCCTACCCAAAAGGTCTCCTTGGGTCACCCAGCCAACACTGGGGTTATTGCAGGGACCGTACCCTGTCACTCTGATGCCCTGCTCAGCGGCTGGCCGGGCCCAGCACTGTCTAGGTGCTTCCAAAAAGTTTGTCAAGTTAAAATGAAGCTCGATGCCTATTTTGCCTACTTCCTGGTTTATTTTTAAATGATTCTAATTTTTTATTGATACTCCCCCTACCCAGAGAGAAGTAGGTTAACATCTTGAAGGTTATGCCTATCCGTGCATGTTTATTTTCTTTTACAAAATGGGTTTATCCTCTTTATGCTATTTTTCAACCTGCTTTTTTACCTAATTGGATTTGTGTTTAATAACGGTATGTATAGATCTACATCGTAGTTTTTATAAAATTCAGTTGAATAGATAGTCCACATTCAGTTAATGCTTCACTCTTCAGACATTCTGTCTGTCCCAGTTGCTCAGTTTGGCCTATCACTGACAGCTCTAAGGGGTGATGCAGAAAGAAGTCTGTAGTGGTGATGACCCAGAGGGGGGCTGGGGGGCGTGGTTGGGATCCTGCAGCGTTGGAGGGAGAGGCTGGGCCTGCGGGCCACAGCCCCAGGGCTGCACTGAGGATGCTCTCTGGTTCAGAACATCTCTGCCCTGCACAGAGGAAGAGGGAGGGGAGACTGGGGGTGGGGGTGGGGGGCCCTCTTGTAAAGTCCTTGTGGAACTGCTGGGGCTCAGCCCCTCCTTGTGCTGGAAGGCATTCCAAGGCAGCACAGGGTTCCAAGGACAGGCAAGCAAGGCCAGCGGAATCTGCTGGGCTGCGCTGTGCGGCCAAAGGGTGGAAGTGGAGGAAAGAGCGGAGAGATGAGCAGTGAGGCAGTGAGAGAGAGCAGGAGAGCCAGAGAGGTGGAGAGAAATGAGGACCCCCAGGGACAGGGAAACTTGGAGACACAGAGAGAGGGTCATAGACAAGAGAAACAGAGTCAGGAGCCAGACTGCCAAGAGATGGGACAGAATAAGGGCCATTACAGGCCTGTCCAGGGAGACGCCTGCTTCCTCCCCTTCCCTGCCTGGCCTCAGCCTGCAGTCCTAGCCTGAGTGATGCGTTTACAAACAGGCTGGAGCCCAGAGGTGACAAATGGCTGTGTGTGTCCCACAACCTCTTCTAAATATTTTTCTTTGGCTCTAGGGGAGATTTTATCAGAGTGTTTCTTCCATGAATTTAAAAGCCAGCTTGGCCTCTGCAGCCCACTATGGGCCAATCCTGGGCCTGTTCGCTGTGGGGTTGAGAGAGAAGGGCTGCCTGCGACCCCAGGGAATCAGGGTCTGCTGTGGAGCTGGGAGTCCTCCCTCAGGAAGCACATTTGGGGTAGCCGCTGGGCCCTTTGGGCTCTGGAAAGAAGGGGGGCTGGGAATAAAAGCCCCCATTTAGTGAGCACCTCCTGTGAATACTGCACTTTCATACTGAGAAAGTTTCCCAGGCATTTTACAGATGAGGAAACTGAGGCTCAGAGGGGTAAAGTTTCTTGCTCAGTGCCACATGGTAGTCAGTGGTAAGCTGGGTTGCAACCCAATATTTTCCTTTTTAAGTTCCAAAGTCTTTGCACTATCTAGAATACGAACCTCGGCTTCTTACTGTAACCCCCTGTGGCAGCTGCGAGAATGGGCCCTGCAGATATCCAGAGAGTGTAACTGACCTGGAGCCTTGGCCCTAAAAGCCATCACCTTCTTTGGCTGATGCCGAACCCCTCCCACAGGTTCCTCTCTACCAACGTGTGCACAGCTGGGTTTCTGAGAAAGGATCCTGCGAGACACTAGATTTCTTTGCTGGTGGACTTTGGCTTAAACATTTCCTAGGGGTCCTGCTGAAGCTTTCTTAGCTTGCAGAGCAGGCTACAACCTTCTCCCTCTCTCTGCCTTACTCAGGGCCACACCTGCATGGCAGCTGGCAGGCCCTCGCAGCCTTCCTTGGCTCTCTCTGTTTTTTGTTTCACAGCGGCTCCTTTCCTCATGAGATCCTTGCACGTTCCATCCCCTCTTGGTGTCTGCTTTCTGGAAAATTGGGGCTAGCACATCCTTCCAGCTCCCAGCAGGTTCCAGGGCTTCCATGCCTTTCACTTGGCACTCCCCTCCTGCTCTCTTTCCCCTTTCCACAAGTGGGACCACGGATGTGCCTGCAGCCCAGCGGTGATCAAACCCACAAGGCCAATGGCCTAGGAAGTGACAGAGAAACAAGATGGAAGGTCCCCGGGCCCCCGAATAACCTTTGGAAATGGACATCCTGTCAATCTGGAATGATCACCATGGGCTATCACACATGAGAGCACCCACTTCTATCTTTGAGCTGGTAAATCATTAGCCTTCCCTCGCTGTAAATAAACAGAAATTAGTCCTGGCAGTGGGTGCTATTTTGACAAAAACGCTAAAATACAAAGCATTGACTTAGCGGTTTGCTGCAGACAGGGAGTGTACACATATTTCAGGCTGGAGAGTTGGACAGCCTTATTATCCCTTGGCAAAGCATTTGGTAAAACCATGTTTATGACACTTTAGAAGTCTGATCATGCGTTAACCAAGCCCATAGTTCTAGGAGAAGTGGTTGGAAAGAGCCAGAATATTACTGTACATTGGCTGCTGTTTGTGGCTTTTAGAAAATTATTACAAGAAAGACAGGAGAGACAGAAAGGAATTGAGAGTATCTAGAAACATTGGGTCTTACAAAGATGAAAGCCACCTCCCTTGTAACCCACGCAGCAGGAGTTCAGACTGTTGGTTGCTTAGAGTCTTTCTCCAAGGCCACCCAAGAAGCGGGGCAAAGGATCTAGGCCTGGAGCAAGGTTAGATTAAGGGTGTTATCTTTCCACTCAACCTATTGTTTTAGAATCACTCCAATGTAGCCAAAATTAAAATGAGAGAGCTGGGCCAGAGCAGAAAACAAAATAATAAAACAGGCTTCAGAATTCTGCTGAGAAAACATCTTGGGGTGTTAATTATTGTCACCTGGAACTGTCTGGAGGCCCATAGACCCAAAACCTTTTAAGAAGCTCTTTTGAGAGAATTTTATTGCCAAGGAAACCAGGAATAGGAACTAGTGACTATGATTGTTTGACCCCCCACAACAACCCCCAAGGAGGCCAGACCTTTTAACACCTGCTGAGCTGCAAATGTGGCCACAGAGGATGATGGGAAAAGAACCTCCCAGAATCTGGTTGGCCAGATCAGCCAACCAAGAAATGTCCTCCTCTTCCAGAGCAAGGTCTTCCCGTCCAGGCCAGCAGGATCTGCCTGTTGCCACACAACAGTGACTTCTGAGTGTTTCCATTCTTCCCTTCTCCAAACGGCAGTTTTTATTCTGGTTTTCCTATCCCTGTCCACCTCTGTATTCTGGTGTGTGTGTGGG
>NW_007730482.1:1901-4640 GCF_000696425.1 Galeopterus variegatus | reverse complement strand
TGGGGGGGGGGGGGGGTGGCTGGGATGGTGGTGGGGGCAACAGATGACTTGTCTTGCAGTTATATGTCACTGGACCATGAGAATCACATGTGGCTCTGGAGAGGACTTCCTCTGCCTGAGACATCCTGTGCTTTGATCTGGAAGTGTAACTGGATGAAATTTGGGATTGACTTTCTTGGGGAGGGGTGGGTGTATTCTGTTGTGGGTAGAATGACTGCATGCATATCTGGTAGGCAGTCGGGCAGGCCACAGTGGAAACTGCCAATGGTCCACGAAGACCTGTTACCGCATCCCCCTCAGCTCCAGGCGACACTGGATCTCTCAGCCTCCTTTGCGGTGTGTGTGGTCCTGGGCCTGATTTCCCCGCAGTGGAATGGGAGAGCAGGTGCTGCGTACCGTGCCGGGCCTAGGCCTTTGACCATGAGTGCTGTGATCTTGTGCTCTTTCTTCCTCAGAGATAGAACATGGGCATATCTGTGGCCTGCCTTTAACCAAGCATGAGAACAATGCCTAGGGGGCCTCATGACCTGAGCTGCCAGTGGACATGGAAGTGGATGCAAGAGGGACTGCTAGCTGAGAGGGAAATAAACTTCTGTCTTCTTCATGCACCAGTGCGTTCCTGCCGGCTCTCCTGATTACAGCAGTAGGTATCAGCCTAACTAACACGAAGTCCTTCCCCTCAATTCACGTCCAATCAAGAGGATGTTCTTGACCCGTCTGACCCAGAGCAGGTTTTCCTATGACAGGAAAATGTCTCAGTCTCCTGACTGGGCTGAGGATATCAGACTCCCACCCAGATGTGTTCCTGGGTGGCGGTGGGGGGTGACATGGAGGTGACATGCCAGACCCTAGCCCTGGCTTTGCCTCTCCCTGGCTTCGTGGCCTTCTCCTCTCTTTCCCTGAGGGCCCTCCCAGATTTAACTTGTGAGGTTAACAGAATCCCGACTCTGTGGGACATGCAGGCAGCAGGGTGCCGGGAGACCAGGCATTCAGCTCCCCTCATATATGGATGGGGACCCAGAGGCAAAACCTTCTCTGAGACAGCAGTGTCTTTACTCCATCCTCTTCCCCAGCCTTGGGGAGAGTCCCAGAAACTCTGAGTTGGACTGTTCTGTGCTGAATAATTCATGCCAAACCCCAAATAACAGCCTTCGCACCATCTCACAGTAGGCATGGGACCCCAGCCAGCGTGCCACTGTCCCACAGTCCTGCTCCTGTGCCCAGCAAGAGCACTTCTGGACCAGCCGGATGGCCTTCGGGTAACCTCTGTCCCTCCTCCTGATCTGCTGGGTAGGATTCTGACAGAGCTACCCCCTTCCTCCATTGTCCACGATGCATAGCATATTCCAGTAGAGGCCGGACTCCAGGAACCTGCTCCCCTTGCCCCATAAAACCCATCCTATGGGCTGTTAGAGGTGTTCTGAGTTTCACTGATTTGGTCTTCTGTGGAATGCAAACCCCACAGAACATGGCTGGGCCCAGTGAATCTGCTTTGGACCATTTTTTGCTTTTTCTATTGATATAGATATTTAAGTCTATATATTTTCCTCCAAGTATTTCTTTAACTATATTTGATTTTCACTGTTTTATAGGAATATTATCATTTTAGTTTGTATTTCTTCTTTGACTCGAGTTGTTTAAATGCTAGTTGTAATTTTTTCCAAATGGAGGAATATATTTCTTTTCTGATTTACTCATTAATTTCTTTTTACAAATTTCATTGTGTCCAGGTGATGTTTTCCATTGTACTTCTTTTTTTGGTAAGTTGTTGAAATTATTCTTTGTGACCTTGTGAAAGTCCCGTGGTCACATGAAAATATATGTTTACTATTTCCATATGTCAGATATGCCTAATAAACTGTATTACTAATATCTTCTGTATCTGGATGCAGACTAACAGGTATTCACTGTAATCTGTTTGCTTATTCTTCCTGGGGACAGGATTAGACTGTATTTACTAACCTTTCTGATAGATTGGTGGACCTGGAGACTAAGTTCTGTCCAATGGCATATGAGGAGAAATACGTGTGCCATTTCTAGATCTAAGTCTGATGACTGTAAATATGTCTCTCCCCTATTTCCTGCCTTCTTTCTACCAGCTGCAGCCCAGATTCAGTGGTGGCTGAGCTTCTGCCATGCTGATGAGGACAAAGCTCTAGAGATAGTGGGCTGCACATTTGGAAGGAACTTGCCTACATGGAATGCTCACCTCTTTCTTCTATATGAGAAAGAAAGGAACTTCTTTGTTCTTTAAGTTGCCATTTTGTTGTCTGTATCTCTCTGTCTTTACCTCTGTCTCTGTCTCTGTCCCTCTCTTTCTCTCTCACAGTCAACAGTCCTTGCCCTAACAAAATAAAAATTGGTACCAAGAGTGAGGTGCTTCCATAAGTGAAACCTAGTGGTCAGGCAGCAGGCACATGGATACTGTAGGGTGGAAATCTGGAAATATTAGGAAAACCTATTATTTTCACCAAATAATAGGTGAAATTCTCTCCTGCAATAACCTGAAAGGCAGATCTTGCAACTTCCAAGGCTGTAACTCAAGGAGAAGTTGGGAGGAGCTAGAAGCTTAGTGAGTATTGGCTGCTCCTTGTTACTCTTAGCAAAGTAGACAAAGGAAAGAGATGGCTTCTGCGAGTCCTTACCAGATTTCTTTTCTTTATTTATTTTTTATTTTTAATTTTTTTTTGTCAATATACAATGTAGTTAGTTATTGTGTCCCATCACCAAAACCTCCCT